>NW_026608718.1:0-56476 GCF_029499605.1 Hyla sarda
CACTGCTCTGCCTGAGCAGAACCATCACCGCCATAGGTTGTCAAATAACCCGGGTTTAACCCACACAGGTAAGTCCAATGGGGTGCAGGCATGTCCTCTATGCTTACAGCTTCCCGTGGGTGTTGGTTTGATACCGTTTGGGGACAGCCAAGGAGGCATCTGCAGGCAACAAAGGTAGGTGTGTGCTTGTGTGTGTGTTTCCTATGCAGATCCTAAGCCCAGTGTCACATGCAAGTAGGAGGAGTAAGAAGGGTTCCTGGCAAATCCGGGTTATGGATTGCATTTAAAAAGGCCCCGTGGGAGTGCAATGGGCCCCTGTCTTGCTGCTTAGCAATAATGGTATGGGTTTAGGTTCTGCTGTGTGTACTGGTGGTTGACTGCCCCCCAGCCCAGAGTGTGCATGGAAAATTGTCTGGCAGCCTCCCTGACAGCAAGCAGTGATAGTGCCCATGAAGGGCACCTTGTTGGGCCCGCCCCTTTCACGGTTATCGCTTCTCGGCCTTTTGGCTAAGATCAAGTGTAGTAATACAGGAGATCTGGTCAGAAGGTACTCGGGTACCCCTCTCCTCGGCCTTGTGGGATCGCCCAGGTTTATTGCCTGGGCTTCACCCACTTGTTGCTATTGGGGAGAGGGCTTAGTCCCAGGGTAACGGGTTGCGATCGCCTCTCAAAGCCTTCGGGTGGAGAGAGGTTTGAGCGAATTGGCTGGTTGGTTGGAGCGGAGAGAACCAGACCAAAACACGAATGAACCATGGATGAAGATCTAGATCCTGGTTCGGTACCGGCTTATGCCCGGATTAAACACACTGTGCGGGTCATTCTCACAGGTGATGCGGCGGATGCACGTGGCATGAGGTTCGTGATAGAGGACGTGCTCGACAAGATTCTTAATGTTCGTAAGCGAGAGATTTTGGCCATCCAGGATTACCCTAAGCGGAGGATCTACGACTGCACTTTCATAGGGGAAGGCGTATTCTTAGATGCAGTAATGAAAATTCCAAAGCAAGATGATCCGAGGCTTAAGGGTATCCAAATTGTCGAGCACGTCCTAGATGAAACCAAGTTGATTGTCGTGAAGATGTACTCCCCTTTTGTAAATCAGAGAGAGATCGATGGGTTCCTGGCAGCCTACTTTAAAAAGGTGGAGTTCAGAGGAAAAATCATGAACGACTGTGGTGTCTGGACCTCAAAATGGCGATATCAAGTCACGTGCAACAAAGACCCCACCCTCCCAGGGGGGATACTATTACCGCCTGCTCGTTTTAAATTAAACAATGTGTGTGGCGACCTCTTTTTTGCGGGAATGCCAAACTTCTGCAGAAGGTGCCAACGTTATGGGCACATAAAGGAAAATTGTGAAAGTTCCTGTAAGAAATGTGGAAGCATGCAACATGAAACAGAAAAATGTGATAAGGGTTTGAGATGTAATTTTTGCCGTCACTTTGGTCACGTGTATGCTTTCTGTCCCCACAGACCAAAAAAAACCACAGAACAGCAAGGGCAACCCAAGAGAGACGTCCGGAGACCAGCCTGGGGAAAAGCCAGAGAGGAGGAGCACCCCCCACAAGAAGAGGTAAGCTGTGAGATGGAGACCACGGCCCCCCCAAAAGAACCCCAGGAGAAAGAGGCACAGGTGGAAAGGGGGACCCCAGGTGAGAGGAGGCCGGGGAAGAGAAATGCGAGAGGGGATCGGGCAGATACCTCAGAGAAGGTGGAAGAGCGAGAGGTGCCCGATTCCACCCCGGAAGGTCCTCCTGCTTGGGGTCCCCCTGAGTGTGAAAACCCGGACGGAGTAGCAAAGGTGAAAAGACGAAGGGGCTCCAAAGGGCGTCCGGACTCGGAGGTGGTCCAGGAGGAGCAGATGGAAGTTCCTGTCGTGACGGGGGCTCCAAGTGAAGCTCCTCCACAGGTCCCAGCGGTGGATACCCCTACTCCTCCCAGCCAGGAGGAGGTTTCAGGGGTGACCATCTCCGAGGTCCCGGAAACGGACCTAAGTACGCACCCGACCCCTATGGAGGGGCAAGAGGTGGACGCCGAAAAAGAGAATGGAGCCCAGAAGCTGTTCTTACCAATGTACTCCGTCTATACACCTGTGGTCTTGGAAGAGGGGGGCTGCTCGAGCGATGGTGGTTCCTCTCCGGCTTCCTCTATGTGTACGGTAGAGTCAGAGGTGGGGGGTAACGAGAGCTCCAGTGCGCAATCTGGTTTTTAGTTTGTTATCTGAGCCTCCCTTTTTTTTACATCTCCAATGGCTGAGTTGTCCGGATTGTCTATGAATGTAAGAAGTATAAGTTCACGAGCGAAACGGGTTGCCCTTTTTAACTACTTGTCTATTTTTGCTGCTTCTGTGGTTTTCCTGCAGGAGTGCGGCATCCCGCATAGTTTAAATTATGAAAAGTATAAAAAAGATTGGGTACACGGTCCATCAGTCTGGTCTGGATCTAACGAATCCAGATCAGCAGGGGTCGCCATATTTTTTAAAGGAAATGCTTTTATTGATTTTATTCATGAGATTTTACCAGGCAGAATTTTATTGGTTAAAGCTTTTATTGATGGTATTAAATGGCAGTTTTTAAATTTTTATGGTTCACCCGATAAAAATGATAGAGCACGGATGTTAGAGATTTTACCCCTTTTTATCAATGATTCTGAACCTCTTATTTTAGCAGGTGATTTTAATTGTATTTTAAGGGGGGAGCACCGTTTTACCAATTCAGTAAGTAGAAACTATGATAAAACATCTTCTATGTTAAAAAATATGATTATTGATTTTAGACTTACTGATGTTTTTAAGAAATGCAATAGTATTTTACCAGAAAGAGACGGTGTGACCTGGAGCAACGCAAACTGCAGCTCCAGGATCGATTTTATCTTCTGTTCTTATCAAGTACTGCCTTTTAAGTGTGATGTTTTAACCAATGTTTTTTCTGATCACAAACTTTTATCTTTTAAGGTGAAGAGTGATTTTAGAAAAAAGACTGGGAGGAATGCCTGGAAGATGAATGTATCCCTTTTAGAAGATCCGCAGGTTTTATCCGATTTTATCAACTTCTACAAGGACTGCAGACGGGTAAGAGATCCTAACACTCCCATCAGTATATGGTGGGAGAAAATGAAAATAAAAATAAAAGAGTTTTTTATTAGAGTAGGGATCTCTAGAGCTAAAGAGAAGCGTGAGTTTTACTCCCTTCTAAATACCCGTCTGCAAACCCTGTACAAATTCAGAGACAATGGTATAGAGGTTTATAGAGAAATTACTGACTTAAAAAAAGAAATAAAACAGTGCCTGGAGCAGAAGGGAAAAGAGATAATTTTCAGATCCAAAATAAAGCACCTTGAAGAGAACGAGACCTGCTCCAGGTACTTTTTTAAGAAAGTAACGGATAAAAAGGTTTTAATTGATAATATACAAGGAGAAAAAGATGTACAGGGTATTTTAAAAAGGGTACATTCATTTTATGCGGATCTTTTTAATACAAAAAATATTGATATTGATTTTATGAATGACTCATTGAAGGAGATTACCAATGTTTTAGACCCTGTGTCCCAGTCTCTTTTACAGAGGGAGATCTCGGAACAGGAGGTTTTAGAGACGATCAGGAGTTTTAAATCCGGTAAGGTGCCTGGTCCTGACGGTATACCCATTGAGTTTTATGTCATTTTTTATGGTGTTTTAAAAGATGACCTTTTTTCCCTTTTTACAGAAGTATTTAAAACAAAAGCCCTCCCAGGTTCATGGAGGAAGGGTGATGTCTCCCTGCTGTTCAAAAAGGGAGACCGGTCAGATCTAAAGAACTGGAGACCAATCACCCTCCTCAACTGTGACTACAAAGTGATGGCAAAACTGTGCGCAAATAGATTAAAAAGTGTAATAGAGAAAATAATCCATTCAAATCAGGTCTGTGGGGTGCCTGGGAGGAGCATATGGGAAAATCTTAACCTTTTAAAAGATGTGATTAGTGACACAAAGTCTAGAAACGGAAAACTAGCCATTTTATCCTTAGACTTCGAGAAGGCTTTTGACAGAGTGTCACATTTTTATCTTTTTAAGGTTTTAGAGAAAATGGGTATACCTGAAGGCTTTTTATTGTCTCTTAAGGCCTTTTATAAAAACTGCACAAGCAAGATTTTAGTTAACGGTTTTAAGACACAGGATGTGATTTTAAATTCCGGAGTGAAGCAGGGGTGTCCTTTGTCCCCACTACTTTTCATATGTGCGCTTGAGCCTCTACTATGCACCTTGAGGAGAGATAAGCAAATAAGAGGGGTCCCCCTGCCGGGAGGAGGGGGACTAGAGGCTAAAGTAGTGGGGTACATGGACGATGTGGCAGTGCTTGGAAGGGACACCCCATCGCTTCAAAAAGCCCTAAAGCAAGTTGAATTTTTTTGTTGTGCCTCCGGTTTTAAGGTAAATTTTAATAAAAGCAGTGTTTTAAATATAGGAGGACTGTTTTTAAGGGATTTACCCATTCCTGTGTCTGAGTCTGTGCAGATTTTAGGGGTCTCCTTCAGTGAGTCAAACAATGGTTTTAATAGCTGGGACTTGGTGGCTCAAAAAATAAACACAAAAATTTGTATGTGGAACATGAGAACGCTAACGATGGAGGGGAAGGTTTTAGTTACAAAGATGGTGATTTTACCCATTTTATTGTATCTTGGCATGGTCTTTCCACCCCCCGAAATGATTTTAAATAAAATTATTAAAGCATGTTTTACCTTTTTATGGAGCTCCAAGAGTGAAAAATTGAGAAGAGAGATCGTCATGATGCCAAAAGGTATGGGTGGAAAGGACTTCCCCGACATCAAGGCGTTCCTTTTTACCAAGTTTCTTAGCATGTGTGTTAGCACACTTTTTAAGGATAGTTACTGGTCATATTTTATCCGTTTTAATACAGGTTTTTTTATGAGGAGGAATGGGTGGTTTAAAACTGTTTTAAGCTGTCCTTATGCTTTTAATCTTCCCCAACAATACAAGATTTTAGAGAAAATTTTCAACTTGTACAACTTTAACGGAAAAAGTATTAATGAAGTAACTAATAGCAAAAAAATGTTAAAATATATTAAAGAAAGTGGTTTTATTGCCCCTGTGAATAATTTTAATGAAGAGAAATGCAGGAAAATATGGAAGATGGCAAATATGATTTATCTTTTTAATTCACAGAAAGATCTGGCCTGGAGCTGCATACACGAGTGTCTTCCATGCCGGGCATTCCAGCACCGAAGAAGGATGGCCAACACTGCAGTATGCCCGAGGGAGGGCTGCCAGGAACCCGAGACCGTGTACCACCTTTTCTGGACTTGTTTTTATGCAAAAAGGATATGGACTAAAATACTCCCTCTGGTGAAGAAGATAACAGAAATAAAGGACTTAAACTCTGCAGCTGTTTTTTATGGATGTCTGGAATGCCCAATACGGACTCAAGAGACAATGGCATGGAAGATCATAAACTGTGTTAAAGCAGCTCTATGGAATGCCAGAAACATTTTACTTTTTAAACATGAGATTTTATCTGTGAATGATGTTTTAGCTCTTTGTTTTAGTGATATGTACCAGTACTTTTTATTAGACAAGAAATATTATCCTTTATTAGCTAGAAAATGGTATTTTAATGAATGGAACGCCCTTTTGTAAAGCCACCAAGTGCCCATTTTAAGTGTATTATGATTGTATTTATGTGAACTTTTATTGTTATATGTGATTTTATTATCAAAATTTGTTTTTATTGAAAAAAAATTATATTTATAAATCGTAATGCACTTTGTAAAATGTTATGAATTCTAAATAAAAAGATACCCCTCAGGGGTAGCCAAGTTAAAAAAAAAAAATCTGTTCTTATCAGTTTAATATCTGATACGTCCCCTATCTGGGGACCATATATTAAATGGATTTTTGAGAACGGGGGCCGATTTCGAAGCTTGCTTCCGTCGCCCTATGCATTGACCCGATATGGCAGTATCTTCGGGTACAGTGCACCACCCCCTTACAGGGTTAAAAAGAAAGATTCCTACTTTCATTGCTACCTGCTTGCTGGCTAGCCAGCTAGCCAGCCCTGTGGGCCTTGCTGCTGCTGCAGCCAAAAAACAAAAGGTGGTGCTGCTGCTGCTTCTGCTGCTTCTGCTTCTGCTTGTGTCTGGCCGCTGTTGGAGCGTCCAGGCACAGGACTTCTGCTGCTGCTGACTAAATGGCCTCCTTAATTGGATCATTTGAGTAGCCAGCACACCTGTGCAGGTAGGGCATGACATGATAGGCAGCTGCCTTGATAGCGGGTGGGTGCTGAATGTTCCTAATTGACAAAATAAGATTAATGCTTATGAAGAAATATAAAATCTCATCCCTTCCCCAATATCGCGCCACACCCCTACCCCTTAATTCCCTGGTTGAACTTGATGGACATATGTCTTTTTTCGACCGTACTAACTATGTAACTATGTAACATAACATGGGGGGGGGGGGGGGTCTCCTGGCTGTTCACACAGGTGTGTCATTGCTGTACATTGACCATGCATTGCTTCTGTGGTATTGCAAAGGCAAAGACAAATGCTTCCAGCCATCCATTGCACTAATGGATTGGTCATCAGCTGGCTGTCTATGTCCCGCATCAATATAGACCAAAGTACAGAGGGTTAGGCTATGCTATTGTGCACCTACCTGATGCATCAGAAGGTGCGAGGCCCTTGCTAAATTCTGTGCACAGACTTTGAGATCTATACTTTAGACTGTATCTAAACCTGCTCCAACATGGACTGACATTCTGGCCTACTTTCAGCCGATGCGACTTGTCTGTCGCTGAACAGTCGCTTTTTATGTATTCAGCACCTATGTATAATGTTGTAAAAATGCTCTAGAAGCTAAAGTCGCAGAAATGTCACACATATTTGGCCTGCAACTTTCTGTGCGACAAATTCAGACAGGAAAAATCAGTATAAATCCTTAGAAAATTATCCCCCAGTGTCTCCATCTGCTGGCGGTATTGAATAAGCATTGCTGCACTGATGGGGTATGCATTAGACGAAAAAAAAGAAGAAAAAGAAGAATAATACGCCCAGAAAAGAGGCGAAAAGGAAAAAAACGTAAAAAAAGTGAAAAAAAAGTAAGAGGAAGAGAAGGGAAAAAAAGGTGGAAATGGGTTTAAAAGTGATTTCGGCGGAGAAATATATATATATATATATATATATATATATATATATACGCGCACACACACACATATATATAAACGTATTCTCCGTTGAGATATTGCAGCCGCTGCTGTGTCCAGGCCCAGGAGCCTTAGCACTGTGCTGTGATGTCACTCAATACCACTGACATCACTAGGTGTAAACAACATCTCTCCTTTGCTGTGTATGTGACTATGGAGCTGTTTGGTGATGTCGTCTATTATGGCCTTCATAGAAGCAACAGGAGATTGTTGCATCCATCTAGAACCCTCAGAACTACAGTGCTATGATGTCACTCACTTCCACAGGCCTTGCAGAGTGTAAACAACAACAACCCAGCTTTGTTGTGTATGTAACCATAGGGATTTGTGATGTCACCTAGAACCTTCACAGCAGCGACAGCTTTATGAGGAGCATCAGCACTGCTCTGCCTGAGCAGAACCATCACCGCCATAGGTTGTCAAATAACCCGGGTTTAACCCACACAGGTAAGTCCAATGGGGTGCAGGCATGTCCTCTATGCTTACAGCTTCCCGTGGGTGTTGGTTTGATACCGTTTGGGGACAGCCAAGGAGGCATCTGCAGGCAACAAAGGTAGGTGTGTGCTTGTGTGTGTGTTTCCTATGCAGATCCTAAGCCCAGTGTCACATGCAAGTAGGAGGAGTAAGAAGGGTTCCTGGCAAATCCGGGTTATGGATTGCATTTAAAAAGGCCCCGTGGGAGTGCAATGGGCCCCTGTCTTGCTGCTTAGCAATAATGGTATGGGTTTAGGTTCTGCTGTGTGTACTGGTGGTTGACTGCCCCCCAGCCCAGAGTGTGCATGGAAAATTGTCTGGCAGCCTCCCTGACAGCAAGCAGTGATAGTGCCCATGAAGGGCACCTTGTTGGGCCTGCCCCTTTCACGGTTATCGCTTCTCGGCCTTTTGGCTAAGATCAAGTGTAGTATCTGTTCTTATCAGTTTAATATCTGATACGTCCCCTATCTGGGGACCATATATTAAATGGATTTTTGAGAACGGGGGCCGATTTCGAAGCTTGCTTCCGTCGCCCTATGCATTGACCCGATATGGCAGTATCTTCGGGTACAGTGCACCACCCCCTTACAGGGTTAAAAAGAAAGATTCCTACTTTCATTGCTACCTGCTTGCTGGCTAGCCAGCTAGCCAGCCCTGTGGGCCTTGCTGCTGCTGCAGCCAAAAAACAAAAGGTGGTGCTGCTGCTGCTTCTGCTGCTTCTGCTTCTGCTTGTGTCTGGCCGCTGTTGGAGCGTCCAGGCACAGGACTTCTGCTGCTGCTGACTAAATGGCCTCCTTAATTGGATCATTTGAGTAGCCAGCACACCTGTGCAGGTAGGGCATGACATGATAGGCAGCTGCCTTGATAGCGGGTGGGTGCTGAATGTTCCTAATTGACAAAATAAGATTAATGCTTATGAAGAAATATAAAATCTCATCCCTTCCCCAATATCGCGCCACACCCCTACCCCTTAATTCCCTGGTTGAACTTGATGGACATATGTCTTTTTTCGACCGTACTAACTATGTAACTATGTAACATAACATGGGGGGGGGGGGGGGGGTCTCCTGGCTGTTCACACAGGTGTGTCATTGCTGTACATTGACCATGCATTGCTTCTGTGGTATTGCAAAGGCAAAGACAAATGCTTCCAGCCATCCATTGCACTAATGGATTGGTCATCAGCTGGCTGTCTATGTCCCGCATCAATATAGACCAAAGTACAGAGGGTTAGGCTATGCTATTGTGCACCTACCTGATGCATCAGAAGGTGCGAGGCCCTTGCTAAATTCTGTGCACAGACTTTGAGATCTATACTTTAGACTGTATCTAAACCTGCTCCAACATGGACTGACATTCTGGCCTACTTTCAGCCGATGCGACTTGTCTGTCGCTGAACAGTCGCTTTTTATGTATTCAGCACCTATGTATAATGTTGTAAAAATGCTCTAGAAGCTAAAGTCGCAGAAATGTCACACATATTTGGCCTGCAACTTTCTGTGCGACAAATTCAGACAGGAAAAATCAGTATAAATCCTTAGAAAATTATCCCCCAGTGTCTCCATCTGCTGGCGGTATTGAATAAGCATTGCTGCACTGATGGGGTATGCATTAGACGAAAAAAAAGAAGAAAAAGAAGAATAATACGCCCAGAAAAGAGGCGAAAAGGAGAAAAACGTAAAAAAACGTGAAAAAAAAGTAAGAGGAAGAGAAGGGAAAAAAAGGTGGAAATGGGTTTAAAAGTGATTTCGGCGGAGAAATATATATATATATTTATATATATATATATATATATATATATATATATATATATATATATATATATATACGCGCACACACACACATATATATAAACGTATTCTCCGTTGAGATATTGCAGCCGCTGCTGTGTCCAGGCCCAGGAGCCTTAGCACTGTGCTGTGATGTCACTCAATACCACTGACATCACTAGGTGTAAACAACATCTCTCCTTTGCTGTGTATGTGACTATGGAGCTGTTTGGTGATGTCGTCTATTATGGCCTTCATAGAAGCAACAGGAGATTGTTGCATCCATCTAGAACCCTCAGAACTACAGTGCTATGATGTCACTCACTTCCACAGGCCTTGCAGAGTGTAAACAACAACAACCCAGCTTTGTTGTGTATGTAACCATAGGGATTTGTGATGTCACCTAGAACCTTCACAGCAGCGACAGCTTTATGAGGAGCATCAGCACTGCTCTGCCTGAGCAGAACCATCACCGCCATAGGTTGTCAAATAACCCGGGTTTAACCCACACAGGTAAGTCCAATGGGGTGCAGGCATGTCCTCTATGCTTACAGCTTCCCGTGGGTGTTGGTTTGATACCGTTTGGGGACAGCCAAGGAGGCATCTGCAGGCAACAAAGTAGGTGTGTGCTTGTGTGTGTGTTTCCTATGCAGATCCTAAGCCCAGTGTCACATGCAAGTAGGAGGAGTAAGAAGGGTTCCTGGCAAATCCGGGTTATGGATTGCATTTAAAAAGGCCCCGTGGGAGTGCAATGGGCCCCTGTCTTGCTGCTTAGCAATAATGGTATGGGTTTAGGTTCTGCTGTGTGTACTGGTGGTTGACTGCCCCCCAGCCCAGAGTGTGCATGGAAAATTGTCTGGCAGCCTCCCTGACAGCAAGCAGTGATAGTGCCCATGAAGGGCACCTTGTTGGGCCCGCCCCTTTCACGGTTATCGCTTCTCGGCCTTTTGGCTAAGATCAAGTGTAGTATCTGTTCTTATCAGTTTAATATCTGATACGTCCCCTATCTGGGGACCATATATTAAATGGATTTTTGAGAACGGGGGCCGATTTCGAAGCTTGCTTCCGTCGCCCTATGCATTGACCCGATATGGCAGTATCTTCGGGTACAGTGCACCACCCCCTTACAGGGTTAAAAAGAAAGATTCCTACTTTCATTGCTACCTGCTTGCTGGCTAGCCAGCTAGCCAGCCCTGTGGGCCTTGCTGCTGCTGCAGCCAAAAAACAAAAGGTGGTGCTGCTGCTGCTGCTTCTGCTGCTTCTGCTTCTGCTTGTGTCTGGCCGCTGTTGGAGCGTCCAGGCACAGGACTTCTGCTGCTGCTGACTAAATGGCCTCCTTAATTGGATCATTTGAGTAGCCAGCACACCTGTGCAGGTAGGGCATGACATGATAGGCAGCTGCCTTGATAGCGGGTGGGTGCTGAATGTTCCTAATTGACAAAATAAGATTAATGCTTATGAAGAAATATAAAATCTCATCCCTTCCCCAATATCGCGCCACACCCCTACCCCTTAATTCCCTGGTTGAACTTGATGGACATATGTCTTTTTTCGACCGTACTAACTATGTAACTATGTAACATAACATGGGGGGGGGGGGGGTCTCCTGGCTGTTCACACAGGTGTGTCATTGCTGTACATTGACCATGCATTGCTTCTGTGGTATTGCAAAGGCAAAGACAAATGCTTCCAGCCATCCATTGCACTAATGGATTGGTCATCAGCTGGCTGTCTATGTCCCGCATCAATATAGACCAAAGTACAGAGGGTTAGGCTATGCTATTGTGCACCTACCTGATGCATCAGAAGGTGCGAGGCCCTTGCTAAATTCTGTGCACAGACTTTGAGATCTATACTTTAGACTGTATCTAAACCTGCTCCAACATGGACTGACATTCTGGCCTACTTTCAGCCGATGCGACTTGTCTGTCGCTGAACAGTCGCTTTTTATGTATTCAGCACCTATGTATAATGTTGTAAAAATGCTCTAGAAGCTAAAGTCGCAGAAATGTCACACATATTTGGCCTGCAACTTTCTGTGCGACAAATTCAGACAGGAAAAATCAGTATAAATCCTTAGAAAATTATCCCCCAGTGTCTCCATCTGCTGGCGGTATTGAATAAGCATTGCTGCACTGATGGGGTATGCATTAGACGAAAAAAAAGAAGAAAAAGAAGAATAATACGCCCAGAAAAGAGGCGAAAAGGAGAAAAACTTAAAAAAACGTGAAAAAAAAGTAAGAGGAAGAGAAGGGAAAAAAAGGTGGAAATGGGTTTAAAAGTGATTTCGGCGGAGAAATATATATATATATATATATATATATATATATATATATATATACGCGCACACACACACATATATATAAACGTATTCTCCGTTGAGATATTGCAGCCGCTGCTGTGTCCAGGCCCAGGAGCCTTAGCACTGTGCTGTGATGTCACTCAATACCACTGACATCACTAGGTGTAAACAACATCTCTCCTTTGCTGTGTATGTGACTATGGAGCTGTTTGGTGATGTCGTCTATTATGGCCTTCATAGAAGCAACAGGAGATTGTTGCATCCATCTAGAACCCTCAGAACTACAGTGCTATGATGTCACTCACTTCCACAGGCCTTGCAGAGTGTAAACAACAACAACCCAGCTTTGTTGTGTATGTAACCATAGGGATTTGTGATGTCACCTAGAACCTTCACAGCAGCGACAGCTTTATGAGGAGCATCAGCACTGCTCTGCCTGAGCAGAACCATCACCGCCATAGGTTGTCAAATAACCCGGGTTTAACCCACACAGGTAAGTCCAATGGGGTGCAGGCATGTCCTCTATGCTTACAGCTTCCCGTGGGTGTTGGTTTGATACCGTTTGGGGACAGCCAAGGAGGCATCTGCAGGCAACAAAGGTAGGTGTGTGCTTGTGTGTGTGTTTCCTATGCAGATCCTAAGCCCAGTGTCACATGCAAGTAGGAGGAGTAAGAAGGGTTCCTGGCAAATCCGGGTTATGGATTGCATTTAAAAAGGCCCCGTGGGAGTGCAATGGGCCCCTGTCTTGCTGCTTAGCAATAATGGTATGGGTTTAGGTTCTGCTGTGTGTACTGGTGGTTGACTGCCCCCCAGCCCAGAGTGTGCATGGAAAATTGTCTGGCAGCCTCCCTGACAGCAAGCAGTGATAGTGCCCATGAAGGGCACCTTGTTGGGCCCGCCCCTTTCACGGTTATCGCTTCTCGGCCTTTTGGCTAAGATCAAGTGTAGTATCTGTTCTTATCAGTTTAATATCTGATACGTCCCCTATCTGGGGACCATATATTAAATGGATTTTTGAGAACGGGGGCCGATTTCGAAGCTTGCTTCCGTCGCCCTATGCATTGACCCGATATGGCAGTATCTTCGGGTACAGTGCACCACCCCCTTACAGGGTTAAAAAGAAAGATTCCTACTTTCATTGCTACCTGCTTGCTGGCTAGCCAGCTAGCCAGCCCTGTGGGCCTTGCTGCTGCAGCCAAAAAACAAAAGGTGGTGCTGCTGCTGCTTCTGCTGCTTCTGCTTCTGCTTGTGTCTGGCCGCTGTTGGAGCGTCCAGGCACAGGACTTCTGCTGCTGCTGACTAAATGGCCTCCTTAATTGGATCATTTGAGTAGCCAGCACACCTGTGCAGGTAGGGCATGACATGATAGGCAGCTGCCTTGATAGCGGGTGGGTGCTGAATGTTCCTAATTGACAAAATAAGATTAATGCTTATGAAGAAATATAAAATCTCATCCCTTCCCCAATATCGCGCCACACCCCTACCCCTTAATTCCCTGGTTGAACTTGATGGACATATGTCTTTTTTCGACCGTACTAACTATGTAACTATGTAACATAACATGGGGGGGGGGGGGGTCTCCTGGCTGTTCACACAGGTGTGTCATTGCTGTACATTGACCATGCATTGCTTCTGTGGTATTGCAAAGGCAAAGACAAATGCTTCCAGCCATCCATTGCACTAATGGATTGGTCATCAGCTGGCTGTCTATGTCCCGCATCAATATAGACCAAAGTACAGAGGGTTAGGCTATGCTATTGTGCACCTACCTGATGCATCAGAAGCTGCGAGGCCCTTGCTAAATTCTGTGCACAGACTTTGAGATCTATACTTTAGACTGTATCTAAACCTGCTCCAACATGGACTGACATTCTGGCCTACTTTCAGCCGATGCGACTTGTCTGTCGCTGAACAGTCGCTTTTTATGTATTCAGCACCTATGTATAATGTTGTAAAAATGCTCTAGAAGCTAAAGTCGCAGAAATGTCACACATATTTGGCCTGCAACTTTCTGTGCGACAAATTCAGACAGGAAAAATCAGTATAAATCCTTAGAAAATTATCCCCCAGTGTCTCCATCTGCTGGCGGTATTGAATAAGCATTGCTGCACTGATGGGGTATGCATTAGACGAAAAAAAAGAAGAAAAAGAAGAATAATACGCCCAGAAAAGAGGCGAAAAGGAGAAAAACGTAAAAAAACGTGAAAAAAAAGTAAGAGGAAGAGAAGGGAAAAAAAGGTGGAAATGGGTTTAAAAGTGATTTCGGCGGAGAAATATATATATATATATATATATATATATATATATACGCGCACACACACACATATATATAAACGTATTCTCCATTGAGATATTGCAGCCGCTGCTGTGTCCAGGCCCAGGAGCCTTAGCACTGTGCTGTGATGTCACTCAATACCACTGACATCACTAGGTGTAAACAACATCTCTCCTTTGCTGTGTATGTGACTATGGAGCTGTTTGGTGATGTCGTCTATTATGGCCTTCATAGAAGCAACAGGAGATTGTTGCATCCATCTAGAACCCTCAGAACTACAGTGCTATGATGTCACTCACTTCCACAGGCCTTGCAGAGTGTAAACAACAACAACCCAGCTTTGTTGTGTATGTAACCATAGGGATTTGTGATGTCACCTAGAACCTTCACAGCAGCGACAGCTTTATGAGGAGCATCAGCACTGCTCTGCCTGAGCAGAACCATCACCGCCATAGGTTGTCAAATAACCCGGGTTTAACCCACACAGGTAAGTCCAATGGGGTGCAGGCATGTCCTCTATGCTTACAGCTTCCCGTGGGTGTTGGTTTGATACCGTTTGGGGACAGCCAAGGAGGCATCTGCAGGCAACAAAGGTAGGTGTGTGCTTGTGTGTGTGTTTCCTATGCAGATCCTAAGCCCAGTGTCACATGCAAGTAGGAGGAGTAAGAAGGGTTCCTGGCAAATCCGGGTTATGGATTGCATTTAAAAAGGCCCCGTGGGAGTGCAATGGGCCCCTGTCTTGCTGCTTAGCAATAATGGTATGGGTTTAGGTTCTGCTGTGTGTACTGGTGGTTGACTGCCCCCCAGCCCAGAGTGTGCATGGAAAATTGTCTGGCAGCCTCCCTGACAGCAAGCAGTGATAGTGCCCATGAAGGGCACCTTGTTGGGCCCGCCCCTTTCACGGTTATCGCTTCTCGGCCTTTTGGCTAAGATCAAGTGTAGTATCTGTTCTTATCAGTTTAATATCTGATACGTCCCCTATCTGGGGACCATATATTAAATGGATTTTTGAGAACGGGGGCCGATTTCGAAGCTTGCTTCCGTCGCCCTATGCATTGACCCGATATGGCAGTATCTTCGGGTACAGTGCACCACCCCCTTACAGGGTTAAAAAGAAAGATTCCTACTTTCATTGCTACCTGCTTGCTGCTGCAGCCAAAAAACAAAAGGTGGTGCTGCTGCTGCTTCTGCTGCTTCTGCTTCTGCTTGTGTCTGGCCGCTGTTGGAGCGTCCAGGCACAGGACTTCTGCTGCTGCTGACTAAATGGCCTCCTTAATTGGATCATTTGAGTAGCCAGCACACCTGTGCAGGTAGGGCATGACATGATAGGCAGCTGCCTTGATAGCGGGTGGGTGCTGAATGTTCCTAATTGACAAAATAAGATTAATGCTTATGAAGAAATATAAAATCTCATCCCTTCCCCAATATCGCGCCACACCCCTACCCCTTAATTCCCTGGTTGAACTTGATGGACATATGTCTTTTTTCGACCGTACTAACTATGTAACTATGTAACATAACATGGGGGGGGGGGGGGGGGGTCTCCTGGCTGTTCACACAGGTGTGTCATTGCTGTACATTGACCATGCATTGCTTCTGTGGTATTGCAAAGGCAAAGACAAATGCTTCCAGCCATCCATTGCACTAATGGATTGGTCATCAGCTGGCTGTCTATGTCCCGCATCAATATAGACCAAAGTACAGAGGGTTAGGCTATGCTATTGTGCACCTACCTGATGCATCAGAAGGTGCGAGGCCCTTGCTAAATTCTGTGCACAGACTTTGAGATCTATACTTTAGACTGTATCTAAACCTGCTCCAACATGGACTGACATTCTGGCCTACTTTCAGCCGATGCGACTTGTCTGTCGCTGAACAGTCGCTTTTTATGTATTCAGCACCTATGTATAATGTTGTAAAAATGCTCTAGAAGCTAAAGTCGCAGAAATGTCACACATATTTGGCCTGCAACTTTCTGTGCGACAAATTCAGACAGGAAAAATCAGTATAAATCCTTAGAAAATTATCCCCCAGTGTCTCCATCTGCTGGCGGTATTGAATAAGCATTGCTGCACTGATGGGGTATGCATTAGACGAAAAAAAAGAAGAAAAAGAAGAATAATACGCCCAGAAAAGAGGCGAAAAGGAGAAAAACGTAAAAAAACGTGAAAAAAAAGTAAGAGGAAGAGAAGGGAAAAAAAGGTGGAAATGGGTTTAAAAGTGATTTCGGCGGAGAAATATATATATATATATATATATATATATATATATATATATATATATATACGCGCACACACACACATATATATAAACGTATTCTCCGTTGAGATATTGCAGCCGCTGCTGTGTCCAGGCCCAGGAGCCTTAGCACTGTGCTGTGATGTCACTCAATACCACTGACATCACTAGGTGTAAACAACATCTCTCCTTTGCTGTGTATGTGACTATGGAGCTGTTTGGTGATGTCGTCTATTATGGCCTTCATAGAAGCAACAGGAGATTGTTGCATCCATCTAGAACCCTCAGAACTACAGTGCTATGATGTCACTCACTTCCACAGGCCTTGCAGAGTGTAAACAACAACAACCCAGCTTTGTTGTGTATGTAACCATAGGGATTTGTGATGTCACCTAGAACCTTCACAGCAGCGACAGCTTTATGAGGAGCATCAGCACTGCTCTGCCTGAGCAGAACCATCACCGCCATAGGTTGTCAAATAACCCGGGTTTAACCCACACAGGTAAGTCCAATGGGGTGCAGGCATGTCCTCTATGCTTACAGCTTCCCGTGGGTGTTGGTTTGATACCGTTTGGGGACAGCCAAGGAGGCATCTGCAGGCAACAAAGGTAGGTGTGTGCTTGTGTGTGTGTTTCCTATGCAGATCCTAAGCCCAGTGTCACATGCAAGTAGGAGGAGTAAGAAGGGTTCCTGGCAAATCCGGGTTATGGATTGCATTTAAAAAGGCCCCGTGGGAGTGCAATGGGCCCCTGTCTTGCTGCTTAGCAATAATGGTATGGGTTTAGGTTCTGCTGTGTGTACTGGTGGTTGACTGCCCCCCAGCCCAGAGTGTGCATGGAAAATTGTCTGGCAGCCTCCCTGACAGCAAGCAGTGATAGTGCCCATGAAGGGCACCTTGTTGGGCCCGCCCCTTTCACGGTTATCGCTTCTCGGCCTTTTGGCTAAGATCAAGTGTAGTATCTGTTCTTATCAGTTTAATATCTGATACGTCCCCTATCTGGGGACCATATATTAAATGGATTTTTGAGAACGGGGGCCGATTTCGAAGCTTGCTTCCGTCGCCCTATGCATTGACCCGATATGGCAGTATCTTCGGGTACAGTGCACCACCCCCTTACAGGGTTAAAAAGAAAGATTCCTACTTTCATTGCTACCTGCTTGCTGGCTAGCCAGCTAGCCAGCCCTGTGGGCTTGCTGCTGCTGCAGCCAAAAAACAAAAGGTGGTGCTGCTGCTGCTTCTGCTGCTTCTGCTTCTGCTTGTGTCTGGCCGCTGTTGGAGCGTCCAGGCACAGGACTTCTGCTGCTGCTGACTAAATGGCCTCCTTAATTGGATCATTTGAGTAGCCAGCACACCTGTGCAGGTAGGGCATGACATGATAGGCAGCTGCCTTGATAGCGGGTGGGTGCTGAATGTTCCTAATTGACAAAATAAGATTAATGCTTATGAAGAAATATAAAATCTCATCCCTTCCCCAATATCGCGCCACACCCCTACCCCTTAATTCCCTGGTTGAACTTGATGGACATATGTCTTTTTTCGACCGTACTAACTATGTAACTATGTAACATAACATGGGGGGGGGGGGGGGGTCTCCTGGCTGTTCACACAGGTGTGTCATTGCTGTACATTGACCATGCATTGCTTCTGTGGTATTGCAAAGGCAAAGACAAATGCTTCCAGCCATCCATTGCACTAATGGATTGGTCATCAGCTGGCTGTCTATGTCCCGCATCAATATAGACCAAAGTACAGAGGGTTAGGCTATGCTATTGTGCACCTACCTGATGCATCAGAAGGTGCGAGGCCCTTGCTAAATTCTGTGCACAGACTTTGAGATCTATACTTTAGACTGTATCTAAACCTGCTCCAACATGGACTGACATTCTGGCCTACTTTCAGCCGATGCGACTTGTCTGTCGCTGAACAGTCGCTTTTTATGTATTCAGCACCTATGTATAATGTTGTAAAAATGCTCTAGAAGCTAAAGTCGCAGAAATGTCACACATATTTGGCCTGCAACTTTCTGTGCGACAAATTCAGACAGGAAAAATCAGTATAAATCCTTAGAAAATTATCCCCCAGTGTCTCCATCTGCTGGCGGTATTGAATAAGCATTGCTGCACTGATGGGGTATGCATTAGACGAAAAAAAAGAAGAAAAAGAAGAATAATACGCCCAGAAAAGAGGCGAAAAGGAGAAAAACGTAAAAAAACGTGAAAAAAAAGTAAGAGGAAGAGAAGGGAAAAAAAGGTGGAAATGGGTTTAAAAGTGATTTCGGCGGAGAAATATATATATATATATATATATATATATATATATATATATATATACGCGCACACACACACATATATATAAACGTATTCTCCGTTGAGATATTGCAGCCGCTGCTGTGTCCAGGCCCAGGAGCCTTAGCACTGTGCTGTGATGTCACTCAATACCACTGACATCACTAGGTGTAAACAACATCTCTCCTTTGCTGTGTATGTGACTATGGAGCTGTTTGGTGATGTCGTCTATTATGGCCTTCATAGAAGCAACAGGAGATTGTTGCATCCATCTAGAACCCTCAGAACTACAGTGCTATGATGTCACTCACTTCCACAGGCCTTGCAGAGTGTAAACAACAACAACCCAGCTTTGTTGTGTATGTAACCATAGGGATTTGTGATGTCACCTAGAACCTTCACAGCAGCGACAGCTTTATGAGGAGCATCAGCACTGCTCTGCCTGAGCAGAACCATCACCGCCATAGGTTGTCAAATAACCCGGGTTTAACCCACACAGGTAAGTCCAATGGGGTGCAGGCATGTCCTCTATGCTTACAGCTTCCCGTGGGTGTTGGTTTGATACCGTTTGGGGACAGCCAAGGAGGCATCTGCAGGCAACAAAGGTAGGTGTGTGCTTGTGTGTGTGTTTCCTATGCAGATCCTAAGCCCAGTGTCACATGCAAGTAGGAGGAGTAAGAAGGGTTCCTGGCAAATCCGGGTTATGGATTGCATTTAAAAAGGCCCCGTGGGAGTGCAATGGGCCCCTGTCTTGCTGCTTAGCAATAATGGTATGGGTTTAGGTTCTGCTGTGTGTACTGGTGGTTGACTGCCCCCCAGCCCAGAGTGTGCATGGAAAATTGTCTGGCAGCCTCCCTGACAGCAAGCAGTGATAGTGCCCATGAAGGGCACCTTGTTGGGCCCGCCCCTTTCACGGTTATCGCTTCTCGGCCTTTTGGCTAAGATCAAGTGTAGTATCTGTTCTTATCAGTTTAATATCTGATACGTCCCCTATCTGGGGACCATATATTAAATGGATTTTTGAGAACGGGGGCCGATTTCGAAGCTTGCTTCCGTCGCCCTATGCATTGACCCGATATGGCAGTATCTTCGGGTACAGTGCACCACCCCCTTACAGGGTTAAAAAGAAAGATTCCTACTTTCATTGCTACCTGCTTGCTGGCTAGCCAGCTAGCCAGCCCTGTGGGCTTGCTGCTGCTGCAGCCAAAAAACAAAAGGTGGTGCTGCTGCTGCTTCTGCTGCTTCTGCTTCTGCTTGTGTCTGGCCGCTGTTGGAGCGTCCAGGCACAGGACTTCTGCTGCTGCTGACTAAATGGCCTCCTTAATTGGATCATTTGAGTAGCCAGCACACCTGTGCAGGTAGGGCATGACATGATAGGCAGCTGCCTTGATAGCGGGTGGGTGCTGAATGTTCCTAATTGACAAAATAAGATTAATGCTTATGAAGAAATATAAAATCTCATCCCTTCCCCAATATCGCGCCACACCCCTACCCCTTAATTCCCTGGTTGAACTTGATGGACATATGTCTTTTTTCGACCGTACTAACTATGTAACTATGTAACATAACATGGGGGGGGGGGGGGGGGGTCTCCTGGCTGTTCACACAGGTGTGTCATTGCTGTACATTGACCATGCATTGCTTCTGTGGTATTGCAAAGGCAAAGACAAATGCTTCCAGCCATCCATTGCACTAATGTGGATTGGTCATCAGCTGGCTGTCTATGTCCCGCATCAATATAGACCAAAGTACAGAGGGTTAGGCTATGCTATTGTGCACCTACCTGATGCATCAGAAGGTGCGAGGCCCTTGCTAAATTCTGTGCACAGACTTTGAGATCTATACTTTAGACTGGATCTAAACCTGCTCCAACATGGACTGACATTCTGGCCTACTTTCAGCCGATGCGACTTGTCTGTCGCTGAACAGTCGCTTTTTATGTATTCAGCACCTATGTATAATGTTGTAAAAATGCTCTAGAAGCTAAAGTCGCAGAAATGTCACACATATTTGGCCTGCAACTTTCTGTGCGACAAATTCAGACAGGAAAAATCAGTATAAATCCTTAGAAAATTATCCCCCAGTGTCTCCATCTGCTGGCGGTATTGAATAAGCATTGCTGCACTGATGGGGTATGCATTAGACGAAAAAAAAGAAGAAAAAGAAGAATAATACGCCCAGAAAAGAGGCGAAAAGGAGAAAAACGTAAAAAAACGTGAAAAAAAAGTAAGAGGAAGAGAAGGGAAAAAAAGGTGGAAATGGGTTTAAAAGTGATTTCGGCGGAGAAATATATATATATATATATATATATATATATATATATATATATACGCGCACACACACACATATGTATAAACGTATTCTCCGTTGAGATATTGCAGCCGCTGCTGTGTCCAGGCCCAGGAGCCTTAGCACTGTGCTGTGATGTCACTCAATACCACTGACATCACTAGGTGTAAACAACATCTCTCCTTTGCTGTGTATGTGACTATGGAGCTGTTTGGTGATGTCGTCTATTATGGCCTTCATAGAAGCAACAGGAGATTGTTGCATCCATCTAGAACCCTCAGAACTACAGTGCTATGATGTCACTCACTTCCACAGGCCTTGCAGAGTGTAAACAACAACAACCCAGCTTTGTTGTGTATGTAACCATAGGGATTTGTGATGTCACCTAGAACCTTCACAGCAGCGACAGCTTTATGAGGAGCATCAGCACTGCTCTGCCTGAGCAGAACCATCACCGCCATAGGTTGTCAAATAACCCGGGTTTAACCCACACAGGTAAGTCCAATGGGGTGCAGGCATGTCCTCTATGCTTACAGCTTCCCGTGGGTGTTGGTTTGATACCGTTTGGGGACAGCCAAGGAGGCATCTGCAGGCAACAAAGGTAGGTGTGTGCTTGTGTGTGTGTTTCCTATGCAGATCCTAAGCCCGGTGTCACATGCAAGTAGGAGGAGTAAGAAGGGTTCCTGGCAAATCCGGGTTATGGATTGCATTTAAAAAGGCCCCGTGGGAGTGCAATGGGCCCCTGTCTTGCTGCTTAGCAATAATGGTATGGGTTTAGGTTCTGCTGTGTGTACTGGTGGTTGACTGCCCCCCAGCCCAGAGTGTGCATGGAAAATTGTCTGGCAGCCTCCCTGACAGCAAGCAGTGATAGTGCCCATGAAGGGCACCTTGTTGGGCCCGCCCCTTTCACGGTTATCGCTTCTCGGCCTTTTGGCTAAGATCAAGTGTAGTATCTGTTCTTATCAGTTTAATATCTGATACGTCCCCTATCTGGGGACCATATATTAAATGGATTTTTGAGAACGGGGGCCGATTTCGAAGCTTGCTTCCGTCGCCCTATGCATTGACCCGATATGGCAGTATCTTCGGGTACAGTGCACCACCCCCTTACAGGGTTAAAAAGAAAGATTCCTACTTTCATTGCTACCTGCTTGCTGGCTAGCCAGCTAGCCAGCCCTGTGGGCCTTGCTGCTGCAGCCAAAAAACAAAAGGTGGTGCTGCTGCTGCTTCTGCTGCTTCTGCTTCTGCTTGTGTCTGGCCGCTGTTGGAGCGTCCAGGCACAGGACTTCTGCTGCTGCTGACTAAATGGCCTCCTTAATTGGATCATTTGAGTAGCCAGCACACCTGTGCAGGTAGGGCATGACATGATAGGCAGCTGCCTTGATAGCGGGTGGGTGCTGAATGTTCCTAATTGACAAAATAAGATTAATGCTTATGAAGAAATATAAAATCTCATCCCTTCCCCAATATCGCGCCACACCCCTACCCCTTAATTCCCTGGTTGAACTTGATGGACATATGTCTTTTTTCGACCGTACTAACTATGTAACTATGTAACATAACATGGGGGGGGGGGGGGGGTCTCCTGGCTGTTCACACAGGTGTGTCATTGCTGTACATTGACCATGCATTGCTTCTGTGGTATTGCAAAGGCAAAGACAAATGCTTCCAGCCATCCATTGCACTAATGGATTGGTCATCAGCTGGCTGTCTATGTCCCGCATCAATATAGACCAATGTACAGAGGGTTAGGCTATGCTATTGTGCACCTACCTGATGCATCAGAAGCTGCGAGGCCCTTGCTAAATTCTGTGCACAGACTTTGAGATCTATACTTTAGACTGTATCTAAACCTGCTCCAACATGGACTGACATTCTGGCCTACTTTCAGCCGATGCGACTTGTCTGTCGCTGAACAGTCGCTTTTTATGTATTCAGCACCTATGTATAATGTTGTAAAAATGCTCTAGAAGCTAAAGTCGCAGAAATGTCACACATATTTGGCCTGCAACTTTCTGTGCGACAAATTCAGACAGGAAAAATCAGTATAAATCCTTAGAAAATTATCCCCCAGTGTCTCCATCTGCTGGCGGTATTGAATAAGCATTGCTGCACTGATGGGGTATGCATTAGACGAAAAAAAAGAAGAAAAAGAAGAATAATACGCCCAGAAAAGAGGCGAAAAGGAGAAAAACGTAAAAAAACGTGAAAAAAAAGTAAGAGGAAGAGAAGGGAAAAAAAGGTGGAAATGGGTTTAAAAGTGATTTCGGCGGAGAAATATATATATATATATATATATATATATATATATATATATATATTTATATATATATATATATATATATATATACGCGCACACACACACATATATATAAACGTATTCTCCATTGAGATATTGCAGCCGCTGCTGTGTCCAGGCCCAGGAGCCTTAGCACTGTGCTGTGATGTCACTCAATACCACTGACATCACTAGGTGTAAACAACATCTCTCCTTTGCTGTGTATGTGACTATGGAGCTGTTTGGTGATGTCGTCTATTATGGCCTTCATAGAAGCAACAGGAGATTGTTGCATCCATCTAGAACCCTCAGAACTACAGTGCTATGATGTCACTCACTTCCACAGGCCTTGCAGAGTGTAAACAACAACAACCCAGCTTTGTTGTGTATGTAACCATAGGGATTTGTGATGTCACCTAGAACCTTCACAGCAGCGACAGCTTTATGAGGAGCATCAGCACTGCTCTGCCTGAGCAGAACCATCACCGCCATAGGTTGTCAAATAACCCGGGTTTAACCCACACAGGTAAGTCCAATGGGGTGCAGGCATGTCCTCTATGCTTACAGCTTCCCGTGGGTGTTGGTTTGATACCGTTTGGGGACAGCCAAGGAGGCATCTGCAGGCAACAAAGGTAGGTGTGTGCTTGTGTGTGTGTTTCCTATGCAGATCCTAAGCCCAGTGTCACATGCAAGTAGGAGGAGTAAGAAGGGTTCCTGGCAAATCCGGGTTATGGATTGCATTTAAAAAGGCCCCGTGGGAGTGCAATGGGCCCCTGTCTTGCTGCTTAGCAATAATGGTATGGGTTTAGGTTCTGCTGTGTGTACTGGTGGTTGACTGCCCCCCAGCCCAGAGTGTGCATGGAAAATTGTCTGGCAGCCTCCCTGACAGCAAGCAGTGATAGTGCCCATGAAGGGCACCTTGTTGGGCCCGCCCCTTTCACGGTTATCGCTTCTCGGCCTTTTGGCTAAGATCAAGTGTAGTATCTGTTCTTATCAGTTTAATATCTGATACGTCCCCTATCTGGGGACCATATATTAAATGGATTTTTGAGAACGGGGGCCGATTTCGAAGCTTGCTTCCGTCGCCCTATGCATTGACCCGATATGGCAGTATCTTCGGGTACAGTGCACCACCCCCTTACAGGGTTAAAAAGAAAGATTCCTACTTTCATTGCTACCTGCTTGCTGGCTAGCCAGCTAGCCAGCCCTGTGGGCCTTGCTGCTGCTGCAGCCAAAAAACAAAAGGTGGTGCTGCTGCTGCTTCTGCTGCTTCTGCTTCTGCTTGTGTCTGGCCGCTGTTGGAGCGTCCAGGCACAGGACTTCTGCTGCTGCTGACTAAATGGCCTCCTTAATTGGATCATTTGAGTAGCCAGCACACCTGTGCAGGTAGGGCATGACATGATAGGCAGCTGCCTTGATAGCGGGTGGGTGCTGAATGTTCCTAATTGACAAAATAAGATTAATGCTTATGAAGAAATATAAAATCTCATCCCTTCCCCAATATCGCGCCACACCCCTACCCCTTAATTCCCTGGTTGAACTTGATGGACATATGTCTTTTTTCGACCGTACTAACTATGTAACTATGTAACATAACATGGGGGGGGGGGGGGGGGGGGTCTCCTGGCTGTTCACACAGGTGTGTCATTGCTGTACATTGACCATGCATTGCTTCTGTGGTATTGCAAAGGCAAAGACAAATGCTTCCAGCCATCCATTGCACTAATGGATTGGTCATCAGCTGGCTGTCTATGTCCCGCATCAATATAGACCAAAGTACAGAGGGTTAGGCTATGCTATTGTGCACCTACCTGATGCATCAGAAGGTGCGAGGCCCTTGCTAAATTCTGTGCACAGACTTTGAGATCTATACTTTAGACTGTATCTAAACCTGCTCCAACATGGACTGACATTCTGGCCTACTTTCAGCCGATGCGACTTGTCTGTCGCAGAACAGTCGCTTTTTATGTATTCAGCACCTATGTATAATGTTGTAAAAATGCTCTAGAAGCTAAAGTCGCAGAAATGTCACACATATTTGGCCTGCAACTTTCTGTGCGACAAATTCAGACAGGAAAAATCAGTATAAATACTTAGAAAATTATCCCCCAGTGTCTCCATCTGCTGGCGGTATTGAATAAGCATTGCTGCACTGATGGGGTATGCATTAGACGAAAAAAAAGAAGAAAAAGAAGAATAATACGCCCAGAAAAGAGGCGAAAATGAGAAAAACGTAAAAAAACGTGAAAAAAAAGTAAGAGGAAGAGAAGGGAAAAAAAGGTGGAAATGGGTTTAAAAGTGATTTCGGCGGAGAATATATATATATATATATATATATATATATATATATATATATACGCGCACACACACACATATATATAAACGTATTCTCCGTTGAGATATTGCAGCCGCTGCTGTGTCCAGGCCCAGGAGCCTTAGCACTGTGCTGTGATGTCACTCAATACCACTGACATCACTAGGTGTAAACAACATCTCTCCTTTGCTGTGTATGTGACTATGGAGCTGTTTGGTGATGTCGTCTATTATGGCCTTCATAGAAGCAACAGGAGATTGTTGCATCCATCTAGAACCCTCAGAACTACAGTGCTATGATGTCACTCACTTCCACAGGCCTTGCAGAGTGTAAACAACAACAACCCAGCTTTGTTGTGTATGTAACCATAGGGATTTGTGATGTCACCTAGAACCTTCACAGCAGCGACAGCTTTATGAGGAGCATCAGCACTGCTCTGCCTGAGCAGAACCATCACCGCCATAGGTTGTCAAATAACCCGGGTTTAACCCACACAGGTAAGTCCAATGGGGTGCAGGCATGTCCTCTATGCTTACAGCTTCCCGTGGGTGTTGGTTTGATACCGTTTGGGGACAGCCAAGGAGGCATCTGCAGGCAACAAAGGTAGGTGTGTGCTTGTGTGTGTGTTTCCTATGCAGATCCTAAGCCCAGTGTCACATGCAAGTAGGAGGAGTAAGAAGGGTTCCTGGCAAATCCGGGTTATGGATTGCATTTAAAAAGGCCCCGTGGGAGTGCAATGGGCCCCTGTCTTGCTGCTTAGCAATAATGGTATGGGTTTAGGTTCTGCTGTGTGTACTGGTGGTTGACTGCCCCCCAGCCCAGAGTGTGCATGGAAAATTGTCTGGCAGCCTCCCTGACAGCAAGCAGTGATAGTGCCCATGAAGGGCACCTTGTTGGGCCCGCCCCTTTCACGGTTATCGCTTCTCGGCCTTTTGGCTAAGATCAAGTGTAGTATCTGTTCTTATCAGTTTAATATCTGATACGTCCCCTATCTGGGGACCATATATTAAATGGATTTTTGAGAACGGGGGCCGATTTCGAAGCTTCCTTCCGTCGCCCTATGCATTGACCCGATATGGCAGTATCTTCGGGTACAGTGCACCACCCCCTTACAGGGTTAAAAAGAAAGATTCCTACTTTCATTGCTACCTGCTTGCTGGCTAGCCAGCTAGCCAGCCCTGTGGGCCTTGCTGCTGCTGCAGCCAAAAAACAAAAGGTGCTGCTGCTGCTTCTGCTTCTGCTGCTTCTGCTTGTGTCTGGCCGCTGTTGGAGCGTCCAGGCACAGGACTTCTGCTGCTGCTGACTAAATGGCCTCCTTAATTGGATCATTTGAGTAGCCAGCACACCTGTGCAGGTAGGGCATGACATGATAGGCAGCTGCCTTGATAGCGGGTGGGTGCTGAATGTTCCTAATTGACAAAATAAGATTAATGCTTATGAAGAAATATAAAATCTCATCCCTTCCCCAATATCGCGCCACACCCCTACCCCTTAATTCCCTGGTTGAACTTGATGGACATATGTCTTTTTTCGACCGTACTAACTATGTAACTATGTAACATAACATGGGGGGGGGGGGGGGGGTCTCCTGGCTGTTCACACAGGTGTGTCATTGCTGTACATTGACCATGCATTGCTTCTGTGGTATTGCAAAGGCAAAGACAAATGCTTCCAGCCATCCATTGCACTAATGGATTGGTCATCAGCTGGCTGTCTATGTCCCGCATCAATATAGACCAAAGTACAGAGGGTTAGGCTATGCTATTGTGCACCTACCTGATGCATCAGAAGGTGCGAGGCCCTTGCTAAATTCTGTGCACAGACTTTGAGATCTATACTTTAGACTGTATCTAAACCTGCTCCAACATGGACTGACATTCTGGCCTACTTTCAGCCGATGCGACTTGTCTGTCGCTGAACAGTCGCTTTTTATGTATTCAGCACCTATGTATAATGTTGTAAAAATGCTCTAGAAGCTAAAGTCGCAGAAATGTCACACATATTTGGCCTGCAACTTTCTGTGCGACAAATTCAGACAGGAAAAATCAGTATAAATCCTTAGAAAATTATCCCCCAGTGTCTCCATCTGCTGGCGGTATTGAATAAGCATTGCTGCACTGATGGGGTATGCATTAGACGAAAAAAAAGAAGAAAAAGAAGAATAATACGCCCAGAAAAGAGGCGAAAAGGAGAAAAACGTAAAAAAACGTGAAAAAAAAGTAAGAGGAAGAGAAGGGAAAAAAAGGTGGAAATGGGTTTAAAAGTGATTTCGGCGGAGAAATATATATATATATATATATATATATATATATATATATATATATATATACGCGCACACACACACATATATATAAACGTATTCTCCGTTGAGATATTGCAGCCGCTGCTGTGTCCAGGCCCAGGAGCCTTAGCACTGTGCTGTGATGTCACTCAATACCACTGACATCACTAGGTGTAAACAACATCTCTCCTTTGCTGTGTATGTGACTATGGAGCTGTTTGGTGATGTCGTCTATTATGGCCTTCATAGAAGCAACAGGAGATTGTTGCATCCATCTAGAACCCTCAGAACTACAGTGCTATGATGTCACTCACTTCCACAGGCCTTGCAGAGTGTAAACAACAACAACCCAGCTTTGTTGTGTATGTAACCATAGGGATTTGTGATGTCACCTAGAACCTTCACAGCAGCGACAGCTTTATGAGGAGCATCAGCACTGCTCTGCCTGAGCAGAACCATCACCGCCATAGGTTGTCAAATAACCCGGGTTTAACCCACACAGGTAAGTCCAATGGGGTGCAGGCATGTCCTCTATGCTTACAGCTTCCCGTGGGTGTTGGTTTGATACCGTTTGGGGACAGCCAAGGAGGCATCTGCAGGCAACAAAGGTAGGTGTGTGCTTGTGTGTGTGTTTCCTATGCAGATCCTAAGCCCAGTGTCACATGCAAGTAGGAGGAGTAAGAAGGGTTCCTGGCAAATCCGGGTTATGGATTGCATTTAAAAAGGCCCCGTGGGAGTGCAATGGGCCCCTGTCTTGCTGCTTAGCAATAATGGTATGGGTTTAGGTTCTGCTGTGTGTACTGGTGGTTGACTGCCCCCCAGCCCAGAGTGTGCATGGAAAATTGTCTGGCAGCCTCCCTGACAGCAAGCAGTGATAGTGCCCATGAAGGGCACCTTGTTGGGCCCGCCCCTTTCACGGTTATCGCTTCTCGGCCTTTTGGCTAAGATCAAGTGTAGTATCTGTTCTTATCAGTTTAATATCTGATACGTCCCCTATCTGGGGACCATATATTAAATGGATTTTTGAGAACGGGGGCCGATTTCGAAGCTTGCTTCCGTCGCCCTATGCATTGACCCGATATGGCAGTATCTTCGGGTACAGTGCACCACCCCCTTACAGGGTTAAAAAGAAAGATTCCTACTTTCATTGCTACCTGCTTGCTGGCTAGCCAGCTAGCCAGCCCTGTGGGCCTTGCTGCTGCTGCAGCCAAAAAACAAAAGGTGCTGCTGCTGCTTCTGCTTCTGCTGCTTCTGCTTGTGTCTGGCCGCTGTTGGAGCGTCCAGGCACAGGACTTCTGCTGCTGCTGACTAAATGGCCTCCTTAATTGGATCATTTGAGTAGCCAGCACACCTGTGCAGGTAGGGCATGACATGATAGGCAGCTGCCTTGATAGCGGGTGGGTGCTGAATGTTCCTAATTGACAAAATAAGATTAATGCTTATGAAGAAATATAAAATCTCATCCCTTCCCCAATATCGCGCCACACCCCTACCCCTTAATTCCCTGGTTGAACTTGATGGACATATGTCTTTTTTCGACCGTACTAACTATGTAACTATGTAACATAACATGGGGGGGGGGGGGGTCTCCTGGCTGTTCACACAGGAGTGTCATTGCTGTACATTGACCATGCATTGCTTCTGTGGTATTGCAAAGGCAAAGACAAATGCTTCCAGCCATCCATTGCACTAATGGATTGGTCATCAGCTGGCTGTCTATGTCCCGCATCAATATAGACCAAAGTACAGAGGGTTAGGCTATGCTATTGTGCACCTACCTGATGCATCAGAAGGTGCGAGGCCCTTGCTAAATTCTGTGCACAGACTTTGAGATCTATACTTTAGACTGTATCTAAACCTGCTCCAACATGGACTGACATTCTGGCCTACTTTCAGCCGATGCGACTTGTCTGTCGCTGAACAGTCGCTTTTTATGTATTCAGCACCTATGTATAATGTTGTAAAAATGCTCTAGAAGCTAAAGTCGCAGAAATGTCACACATATTTGGCCTGCAACTTTCTGTGCGACAAATTCAGACAGGAAAAATCAGTATAAATCCTTAGAAAATTATCCCCCAGTGTCTCCATCTGCTGGCGGTATTGAATAAGCATTGCTGCACTGATGGGGTATGCATTAGACGAAAAAAAAGAAGAAAAAGAAGAATAATACGCCCAGAAAAGAGGCGAAAAGGAGAAAAACGTAAAAAAACGTGAAAAAAAAGTAAGAGGAAGAGAAGGGAAAAAAAGGTGGAAATGGGTTTAAAAGTGATTTCGGCGGAGAAATATATATATATATATATATATATATATATATATATATATATACGCGCACACACACACATATATATAAACGTATTCTCCGTTGAGATATTGCAGCCGCTGCTGTGTCCAGGCCCAGGAGCCTTAGCACTGTGCTGTGATGTCACTCAATACCACTGACATCACTAGGTGTAAACAACATCTCTCCTTTGCTGTGTATGTGACTATGGAGCTGTTTGGTGATGTCGTCTATTATGGCCTTCATAGAAGCAACAGGAGATTGTTGCATCCATCTAGAACCCTCAGAACTACAGTGCTATGATGTCACTCACTTCCACAGGCCTTGCAGAGTGTAAACAACAACAGCCCAGCTTTGTTGTGTATGTAACCATAGGGATTTGTGATGTCACCTAGAACCTTCACAGCAGCGACAGCTTTATGAGGAGCATCAGCACTGCTCTGCCTGAGCAGAACCATCACCGCCATAGGTTGTCAAATAACCCGGGTTTAACCCACACAGGTAAGTCCAATGGGGTGCAGGCATGTCCTCTATGCTTACAGCTTCCCGTGGGTGTTGGTTTGATACCGTTTGGGGACAGCCAAGGAGGCATCTGCAGGCAACAAAGGTAGGTGTGTGCTTGTGTGTGTGTTTCCTATGCAGATCCTAAGCCCAGTGTCACATGCAAGTAGGAGGAGTAAGAAGGGTTCCTGGCAAATCCGGGTTATGGATTGCATTTAAAAAGGCCCCGTGGGAGTGCAATGGGCCCCTGTCTTGCTGCTTAGCAATAATGGTATGGGTTTAGGTTCTGCTGTGTGTACTGGTGGTTGACTGCCCCCCAGCCCAGAGTGTGCATGGAAAATTGTCTGGCAGCCTCCCTGACAGCAAGCAGTGATAGTGCCCATGAAGGGCACCTTGTTGGGCCCGCCCCTTTCACGGTTATCGCTTCTCGGCCTTTTGGCTAAGATCAAGTGTAGTATCTGTTCTTATCAGTTTAATATCTGATACGTCCCCTATCTGGGGACCATATATTAAATGGATTTTTGAGAACGGGGGCCGATTTCGAAGCTTGCTTCCGTCGCCCTATGCATTGACCCGATATGGCAGTATCTTCGGGTACAGTGCACCACCCCCTTACAGGGTTAAAAAGAAAGATTCCTACTTTCATTGCTACCTGCTTGCTGGCTAGCCAGCTAGCCAGCCCTGTGGGCCTTGCTGCTGCTGCAGCCAAAAAACAAAAGGTGGTGCTGCTGCTGCTTCTGCTGCTTCTGCTTCTGCTTGTGTCTGGCCGCTGTTGGAGCGTCCAGGCACAGGACTTCTGCTGCTGCTGACTAAATGGCCTCCTTAATTGGATCATTTGAGTAGCCAGCACACCTGTGCAGGTAGGGCATGACATGATAGGCAGCTGCCTTGATAGCGGGTGGGTGCTGAATGTTCCTAATTGACAAAATAAGATTAATGCTTATGAAGAAATATAAAATCTCATCCCTTCCCCAATATCGCGCCACACCCCTACCCCTTAATTCCCTGGTTGAACTTGATGGACATATGTCTTTTTTCGACCGTACTAACTATGTAACTATGTAACATAACATGGGGGGGGGGGGGTCTCCTGGCTGTTCACACAGGTGTGTCATTGCTGTACATTGACCATGCATTGCTTCTGTGGTATTGCAAAGGCAAAGACAAATGCTTCCAGCCATCCATTGCACTAATGGATTGGTCATCAGCTGGCTGTCTATGTCCCGCATCAATATAGACCAAAGTACAGAGGGTTAGGCTATGCTATTGTGCACCTACCTGATGCATCAGAAGGTGCGAGGCCCTTGCTAAATTCTGTGCACAGACTTTGAGATCTATACTTTAGACTGTATCTAAACCTGCTCCAACATGGACTGACATTCTGGCCTACTTTCAGCCGATGCGACTTGTCTGTCGCTGAACAGTCGCTTTTTATGTATTCAGCACCTATGTATAATGTTGTAAAAATGCTCTAGAAGCTAAAGTCGCAGAAATGTCACACATATTTGGCCTGCAACTTTCTGTGCGACAAATTCAGACAGGAAAAATCAGTATAAATCCTTAGAAAATTATCCCCCAGTGTCTCCATCTGCTGGCGGTATTGAATAAGCATTGCTGCACTGATGGGGTATGCATTAGACGAAAAAAAAGAAGAAAAAGAAGAATAATACGCCCAGAAAAGAGGCGAAAAGGAGAAAAACGTAAAAAAACGTGAAAAAAAAGTAAGAGGAAGAGAAGGGAAAAAAAGGTGGAAATGGGTTTAAAAGTGATTTCGGCGGAGAAATATATATATATATATATATATATATATATATATATATATATATACGCGCACACACACACATATATATAAACGTATTCTCCGTTGAGATATTGCAGCCGCTGCTGTGTCCAGGCCCAGGAGCCTTAGCACTGTGCTGTGATGTCACTCAATACCACTGACATCACTAGGTGTAAACAACATCTCTCCTTTGCTGTGTATGTGACTATGGAGCTGTTTGGTGATGTCGTCTATTATGGCCTTCATAGAAGCAACAGGAGATTGTTGCATCCATCTAGAACCCTCAGAACTACAGTGCTATGATGTCACTCACTTCCACAGGCCTTGCAGAGTGTAAACAACAACAACCCAGCTTTGTTGTGTATGTAACCATAGGGATTTGTGATGTCACCTAGAACCTTCACAGCAGCGACAGCTTTATGAGGAGCATCAGCACTGCTCTGCCTGAGCAGAACCATCACCGCCATAGGTTGTCAAATAACCCGGGTTTAACCCACACAGGTAAGTCCAATGGGGTGCAGGCATGTCCTCTATGCTTACAGCTTCCCGTGGGTGTTGGTTTGATACCGTTTGGGGACAGCCAAGGAGGCATCTGCAGGCAACAAAGGTAGGTGTGTGCTTGTGTGTGTGTTTCCTATGCAGATCCTAAGCCCAGTGTCACATGCAAGTAGGAGGAGTAAGAAGGGTTCCTGGCAAATCCGGGTTATGGATTGCATTTAAAAAGGCCCCGTGGGAGTGCAATGGGCCCCTGTCTTGCTGCTTAGCAATAATGGTATGGGTTTAGGTTCTGCTGTGTGTACTGGTGGTTGACTGCCCCCCAGCCCAGAGTGTGCATGGAAAATTGTCTGGCAGCCTCCCTGACAGCAAGCAGTGATAGTGCCCATGAAGGGCACCTTGTTGGGCCCGCCCCTTTCACGGTTATCGCTTCTCGGCCTTTTGGCTAAGATCAAGTGTAGTATCTGTTCTTATCAGTTTAATATCTGATACGTCCCCTATCTGGGGACCATATATTAAATGGATTTTTGAGAACGGGGGCCGATTTCGAAGCTTGCTTCCGTCGCCCTATGCATTGACCCGATATGGCAGTATCTTCGGGTACAGTGCACCACCCCCTTACAGGGTTAAAAAGAAAGATTCCTACTTTCATTGCTACCTGCTTGCTGGCTAGCCAGCTAGCCAGCCCTGTGGGCCTTGCTGCTGCTGCAGCCAAAAAACAAAAGGTGGTGCTGCTGCTGCTTCTGCTGCTTCTGCTTCTGCTTGTGTCTGGCCGCTGTTGGAGCGTCCAGGCACAGGACTTCTGCTGCTGCTGACTAAATGGCCTCCTTAATTGGATCATTTGAGTAGCCAGCACACCTGTGCAGGTAGGGCATGACATGATAGGCAGCTGCCTTGATAGCGGGTGGGTGCTGAATGTTCCTAATTGACAAAATAAGATTAATGCTTATGAAGAAATATAAAATCTCATCCCTTCCCCAATATCGCGCCACACCCCTACCCCTTAATTCCCTGGTTGAACTTGATGGACATATGTCTTTTTTCGACCGTACTAACTATGTAACTATGTAACATAACATGGGGGGGGGGGGGTCTCCTGGCTGTTCACACAGGTGTGTCATTGCTGTACATTGACCATGCATTGCTTCTGTGGTATTGCAAAGGCAAAGACAAATGCTTCCAGCCATCCATTGCACTAATGGATTGGTCATCAGCTGGCTGTCTATGTCCCGCATCAATATAGACCAAAGTACAGAGGGTTAGGCTATGCTATTGTGCACCTACCTGATGCATCAGAAGGTGCGAGGCCCTTGCTAAATTCTGTGCACAGACTTTGAGATCTATACTTTAGACTGTATCTAAACCTGCTCCAACATGGACTGACATTCTGGCCTACTTTCAGCCGATGCGACTTGTCTGTCGCTGAACAGTCGCTTTTTATGTATTCAGCACCTATGTATAATGTTGTAAAAATGCTCTAGAAGCTAAAGTCGCAGAAATGTCACACATATTTGGCCTGCAACTTTCTGTGCGACAAATTCAGACAGGAAAAATCAGTATAAATCCTTAGAAAATTATCCCCCAGTGTCTCCATCTGCTGGCGGTATTGAATAAGCATTGCTGCACTGATGGGGTATGCATTAGACGAAAAAAAAGAAGAAAAAGAAGAATAATACGCCCAGAAAAGAGGCGAAAAGGAGAAAAACGTAAAAAAACGTGAAAAAAAAGTAAGAGGAAGAGAAGGGAAAAAAAGGTGGAAATGGGTTTAAAAGTGATTTCGGCGGAGAAATATATATATATATATATATATATATATATATATATATATATATATACGCGCACACACACACATATATATAAACGTATTCTCCGTTGAGATATTGCAGCCGCTGCTGTGTCCAGGCCCAGGAGCCTTAGCACTGTGCTGTGATGTCACTCAATACCACTGACATCACTAGGTGTAAACAACATCTCTCCTTTGCTGTGTATGTGACTATGGAGCTGTTTGGTGATGTCGTCTATTATGGCCTTCATAGAAGCAACAGGAGATTGTTGCATCCATCTAGAACCCTCAGAACTACAGTGCTATGATGTCACTCACTTCCACAGGCCTTGCAGAGTGTAAACAACAACAGCCCAGCTTTGTTGTGTATGTAACCATAGGGATTTGTGATGTCACCTAGAACCTTCACAGCAGCGACAGCTTTATGAGGAGCATCAGCACTGCTCTGCCTGAGCAGAACCATCACCGCCATAGGTTGTCAAATAACCCGGGTTTAACCCACACAGGTAAGTCCAATGGGGTGCAGGCATGTCCTCTATGCTTACAGCTTCCCGTGGGTGTTGGTTTGATACCGTTTGGGGACAGCCAAGGAGGCATCTGCAGGCAACAAAGGTAGGTGTGTGCTTGTGTGTGTGTTTCCTATGCAGATCCTAAGCCCAGTGTCACATGCAAGTAGGAGGAGTAAGAAGGGTTCCTGGCAAATCCGGGTTATGGATTGCATTTAAAAAGGCCCCGTGGGAGTGCAATGGGCCCCTGTCTTGCTGCTTAGCAATAATGGTATGGGTTTAGGTTCTGCTGTGTGTACTGGTGGTTGACTGCCCCCCAGCCCAGAGTGTGCATGGAAAATTGTCTGGCAGCCTCCCTGACAGCAAGCAGTGATAGTGCCCATGAAGGGCACCTTGTTGGGCCCGCCCCTTTCACGGTTATCGCTTCTCGGCCTTTTGGCTAAGATCAAGTGTAGTATCTGTTCTTATCAGTTTAATATCTGATACGTCCCCTATCTGGGGACCATATATTAAATGGATTTTTGAGAACGGGGGCCGATTTCGAAGCTTGCTTCCGTCGCCCTATGCATTGACCCGATATGGCAGTATCTTCGGGTACAGTGCACCACCCCCTTACAGGGTTAAAAAGAAAGATTCCTACTTTCATTGCTACCTGCTTGCTGGCTAGCCAGCTAGCCAGCCCTGTGGGCCTTGCTGCTGCTGCAGCCAAAAAACAAAAGGTGGTGCTGCTTCTGCTTGTGTCTGGCCACTGTTGGAGCGTCCAGGCACAGGACTTCTGCTGCTGCTGACTAAATGGCCTCCTTAATTGGATCATTTGAGTAGCCAGCACACCTGTGCAGGTAGGGCATGACATGATAGGCAGCTGCCTTGATAGCGGGTGGGTGCTGAATGTTCCTAATTGACAAAATAAGATTAATGCTTATGAAGAAATATAAAATCTCATCCCTTCCCCAATATCGCGCCACACCCCTACCCCTTAATTCCCTGGTTGAACTTGATGGACATATGTCTTTTTTCGACCGTACTAACTATGTAACTATGTAACATAACATGGGGGGGGGGGGGGTCTCCTGGCTGTTCACACAGGTGTGTCATTGCTGTACATTGACCATGCATTGCTTCTGTGGTATTGCAAAGGCAAAGACAAATGCTTCCAGCCATCCATTGCACTAATGGATTGGTCATCAGCTGGCTGTCTATGTCCCGCATCAATATAGACCAAAGTACAGAGGGTTAGGCTATGCTATTGTGCACCTACCTGATGCATCAGAAGGTGCGAGGCCCTTGCTAAATTCTGTGCACAGACTTTGAGATCTATACTTTAGACTGTATCTAAACCTGCTCCAACATGGACTGACATTCTGGCCTACTTTCAGCCGATGCGACTTGTCTGTCGCTGAACAGTCGCTTTTTATGTATTCAGCACCTATGTATAATGTTGTAAAAATGCTCTAGAAGCTAAAGTCGCAGAAATGTCACACATATTTGGCCTGCAACTTTCTGTGCGACAAATTCAGACAGGAAAAATCAGTATAAATCCTTAGAAAATTATCCCCCAGTGTCTCCATCTGCTGGCGGTATTGAATAAGCATTGCTGCACTGATGGGGTATGCATTAGACGAAAAAAAAGAAGAAAAAGAAGAATAATACGCCCAGAAAAGAGGCGAAAAGGAGAAAAACGTAAAAAAACGTGAAAAAAAAGTAAGAGGAAGAGAAGGGAAAAAAAGGTGGAAATGGGTTTAAAAGTGCTTTCGGCGGAGAAATATACATATATATATATATATATATATATATATATACGCGCACACACACACATATATATAAACGTATTCTCCGTTGAGATATTGCAGCCGCTGCTGTGTCCAGGCCCAGGAGCCTTAGCACTGTGCTGTGATGTCACTCAATACCACTGACATCACTAGGTGTAAACAACATCTCTCCTTTGCTGTGTATGTGACTATGGAGCTGTTTGGTGATGTCGTCTATTATGGCCTTCATAGAAGCAACAGGAGATTGTTGCATCCATCTAGAACCCTCAGAACTACAGTGCTATGATGTCACTCACTTCCACAGGCCTTGCAGAGTGTAAACAACAACAACCCAGCTTTGTTGTGTATGTAACCATAGGGATTTGTGATGTCACCTAGAACCTTCACAGCAGCGACAGCTTTATGAGGAGCATCAGCACTGCTCTGCCTGAGCAGAACCATCACCGCCATAGGTTGTCAAATAACCCGGGTTTAACCCACACAGGTAAGTCCAATGGGGTGCAGGCATGTCCTCTATGCTTACAGCTTCCCGTGGGTGTTGGTTTGATACCGTTTGGGGACAGCCAAGGAGGCATCTGCAGGCAACAAAGGTAGGTGTGTGCTTGTGTGTGTGTTTCCTATGCAGATCCTAAGCCCAGTGTCACATGCAAGTAGGAGGAGTAAGAAGGGTTCCTGGCAAATCCGGGTTATGGATTGCATTTAAAAAGGCCCCGTGGGAGTGCAATGGGCCCCTGTCTTGCTGCTTAGCAATAATGGTATGGGTTTAGGTTCTGCTGTGTGTACTGGTGGTTGACTGCCCCCCAGCCCAGAGTGTGCATGGAAAATTGTCTGGCAGCCTCCCTGACAGCAAGCAGTGATAGTGCCCATGAAGGGCACCTTGTTGGGCCCGCCCCTTTCACGGTTATCGCTTCTCGGCCTTTTGGCTAAGATCAAGTGTAGTATCTGTTCTTATCAGTTTAATATCTGATACGTCCCCTATCTGGGGACCATATATTAAATGGATTTTTGAGAACGGGGGCCGATTTCGAAGCTTGCTTCCGTCGCCCTATGCATTGACCCGATATGGCAGTATCTTCGGGTACAGTGCACCACCCCCTTACAGGGTTAAAAAGAAAGATTCCTACTTTCATTGCTACCTGCTTGCTGGCTAGCCAGCTAGCCAGCCCTGTGGGCCTTGCTGCTGCTGCAGCCAAAAAACAAAAGGTGGTGCTGCTGCTGCTTCTGCTGCTTCTGCTTCTGCTTGTGTCTGGCCGCTGTTGGAGCGTCCAGGCACAGGACTTCTGCTGCTGCTGACTAAATGGCCTCCTTAATTGGATCATTTGAGTAGCCAGCACACCTGTGCAGGTAGGGCATGACATGATAGGCAGCTGCCTTGATAGCGGGTGGGTGCTGAATGTTCCTAATTGACAAAATAAGATTAATGCTTATGAAGAAATATAAAATCTCATCCCTTCCCCAATATCGCGCCACACCCCTACCCCTTAATTCCCTGGTTGAACTTGATGGACATATGTCTTTTTTCGACCGTACTAACTATGTAACTATGTAACATAACATGGGGGGGGGGGGGGGTCTCCTGGCTGTTCACACAGGTGTGTCATTGCTGTACATTGACCATGCATTGCTTCTGTGGTATTGCAAAGGCAAAGACAAATGCTTCCAGCCATCCATTGCACTAATGGATTGGTCATCAGCTGGCTGTCTATGTCCCGCATCAATATAGACCAAAGTACAGAGGGTTAGGCTATGCTATTGTGCACCTACCTGATGCATCAGAAGGTGCGAGGCCCTTGCTAAATTCTGTGCACAGACTTTGAGATCTATACTTTAGACTGTATCTAAACCTGCTCCAACATGGACTGACATTCTGGCCTACTTTCAGCCGATGCGACTTGTCTGTCGCTGAACAGTCGCTTTTTATGTATTCAGCACCTATGTATAATGTTGTAAAAATGCTCTAGAAGCTAAAGTCGCAGAAATGTCACACATATTTGGCCTGCAACTTTCTGTGCGACAAATTCAGACAGGAAAAATCAGTATAAATCCTTAGAAAATTATCCCCCAGTGTCTCCATCTGCTGGCGGTATTGAATAAGCATTGCTGCACTGATGGGGTATGCATTAGACGAAAAAAAAGAAGAAAAAGAAGAATAATACGCCCAGAAAAGAGGCGAAAAGGAGAAAAACGTAAAAAAACGTGAAAAAAAAGTAAGAGGAAGAGAAGGGAAAAAAAGGTGGAAATGGGTTTAAAAGTGATTTCGGCGGAGAAATATATATATATATATATATATATATATATATATATATATATATATATACGCGCACACACACACATATATATAAACGTATTCTCCGTTGAGATATTGCAGCCGCTGCTGTGTCCAGGCCCAGGAGCCTTAGCACTGTGCTGTGATGTCACTCAATACCACTGACATCACTAGGTGTAAACAACATCTCTCCTTTGCTGTGTATGTGACTATGGAGCTGTTTGGTGATGTCGTCTATTATGGCCTTCATAGAAGCAACAGGAGATTGTTGCATCCATCTAGAACCCTCAGAACTACAGTGCTATGATGTCACTCACTTCCACAGGCCTTGCAGAGTGTAAACAACAACAACCCAGCTTTGTTGTGTATGTAACCATAGGGATTTGTGATGTCACCTAGAACCTTCACAGCAGCGACAGCTTTATGAGGAGCATCAGCACTGCTCTGCCTGAGCAGAACCATCACCGCCATAGGTTGTCAAATAACCCGGGTTTAACCCACACAGGTAAGTCCAATGGGGTGCAGGCATGTCCTCTATGCTTACAGCTTCCCGTGGGTGTTGGTTTGATACCGTTTGGGGACAGCCAAGGAGGCATCTGCAGGCAACAAAGGTAGGTGTGTGCTTGTGTGTGTGTTTCCTATGCAGATCCTAAGCCCAGTGTCACATGCAAGTAGGAGGAGTAAGAAGGGTTCCTGGCAAATCCGGGTTATGGATTGCATTTAAAAAGGCCCCGTGGGAGTGCAATGGGCCCCTGTCTTGCTGCTTAGCAATAATGGTATGGGTTTAGGTTCTGCTGTGTGTACTGGTGGTTGACTGCCCCCCAGCCCAGAGTGTGCATGGAAAATTGTCTGGCAGCCTCCCTGACAGCAAGCAGTGATAGTGCCCATGAAGGGCACCTTGTTGGGCCCGCCCCTTTCACGGTTATCGCTTCTCGGCCTTTTGGCTAAGATCAAGTGTAGTATCTGTTCTTATCAGTTTAATATCTGATACGTCCCCTATCTGGGGACCATATATTAAATGGATTTTTGAGAACGGGGGCCGATTTCGAAGCTTGCTTCCGTCGCCCTATGCATTGACCCGATATGGCAGTATCTTCGGGTACAGTGCACCACCCCCTTACAGGGTTAAAAAGAAAGATTCCTACTTTCATTGCTACCTGCTTGCTGGCTAGCCAGCTAGCCAGCCCTGTGGGCCTTGCTGCTGCTGCAGCCAAAAAACAAAAGGTGGTGCTTCTGCTGCTTCTGCTTCTGCTTGTGTCTGGCCGCTGTTGGAGCGTCCAGGCACAGGACTTCTGCTGCTGCTGACTAAATGGCCTCCTTAATTGGATCATTTGAGTAGCCAGCACACCTGTGCAGGTAGGGCATGACATGATAGGCAGCTGCCTTGATAGCGGGTGGGTGCTGAATGTTCCTAATTGACAAAATAAGATTAATGCTTATGAAGAAATATAAAATCTCATCCCTTCCCCAATATCGCGCCACACCCCTACCCCTTAATTCCCTGGTTGAACTTGATGGACATATGTCTTTTTTCGACCGTACTAACTATGTAACTATGTAACATAACATGGGGGGGGGGGGTCTCCTGGCTGTTCACACAGGTGTGTCATTGCTGTACATTGACCATGCATTGCTTCTGTGGTATTGCAAAGGCAAAGACAAATGCTTCCAGCCATCCATTGCACTAATGGATTGGTCATCAGCTGGCTGTCTATGTCCCGCATCAATATAGACCAAAGTACAGAGGGTTAGGCTATGCTATTGTGCACCTACCTGATGCATCAGAAGGTGCGAGGCCCTTGCTAAATTCTGTGCACAGACTTTGAGATCTATACTTTAGACTGTATCTAAACCTGCTCCAACATGGACTGACATTCTGGCCTACTTTCAGCCGATGCGACTTGTCTGTCGCTGAACAGTCGCTTTTTATGTATTCAGCACCTATGTATAATGTTGTAAAAATGCTCTAGAAGCTAAAGTCGCAGAAATGTCACACATATTTGGCCTGCAACTTTCTGTGCGACAAATTCAGACAGGAAAAATCAGTATAAATCCTTAGAAAATTATCCCCCAGTGTCTCCATCTGCTGGCGGTATTGAATAAGCATTGCTGCACTGATGGGGTATGCATTAGACGAAAAAAAAGAAGAAAAAGAAGAATAATACGCCCAGAAAAGAGGCGAAAAGGAGAAAAACGTAAAAAAACGTGAAAAAAAAGTAAGAGGAAGAGAAGGGAAAAAAAGGTGGAAATGGGTTTAAAAGTGATTTCGGCGGAGAAATATATATATATATATATATATATATATATATATATATACGCGCACACACACACATATATATAAACGTATTCTCCGTTGAAATATTGCAGCCGCTGCTGTGTCCAGGCCCAGGAGCCTTAGCACTGTGCTGTGATGTCACTCAATACCACTGACATCACTAGGTGTAAACAACATCTCTCCTTTGCTGTGTATGTGACTATGGAGCTGTTTGGTGATGTCGTCTATTATGGCCTTCATAGAAGCAACAGGAGATTGTTGCATCCATCTAGAACCCTCAGAACTACAGTGCTATGATGTCACTCACTTCCACAGGCCTTGCAGAGTGTAAACAACAACAACCCAGCTTTGTTGTGTATGTAACCATAGGGATTTGTGATGTCACCTAGAACCTTCACAGCAGCGACAGCTTTATGAGGAGCATCAGCACTGCTCTGCCTGAGCAGAACCATCACCGCCATAGGTTGTCAAATAACCCGGGTTTAACCCACACAGGTAAGTCCAATGGGGTGCAGGCATGTCCTCTATGCTTACAGCTTCCCGTGGGTGTTGGTTTGATACCGTTTGGGGACAGCCAAGGAGGCATCTGCAGGCAACAAAGGTAGGTGTGTGCTTGTGTGTGTGTTTCCTATGCAGATCCTAAGCCCAGTGTCACATGCAAGTAGGAGGAGTAAGAAGGGTTCCTGGCAAATCCGGGTTATGGATTGCATTTAAAAAGGCCCCGTGGGAGTGCAATGGGCCCCTGTCTTGCTGCTTAGCAATAATGGTATGGGTTTAGGTTCTGCTGTGTGTACTGGTGGTTGACTGCCCCCCAGCCCAGAGTGTGCATGGAAAATTGTCTGGCAGCCTCCCTGACAGCAAGCAGTGATAGTGCCCATGAAGGGCACCTTGTTGGGCCCGCCCCTTTCACGGTTATCGCTTCTCGGCCTTTTGGCTAAGATCAAGTGTAGTATCTGTTCTTATCAGTTTAATATCTGATACGTCCCCTATCTGGGGACCATATATTAAATGGATTTTTGAGAACGGGGGCCGATTTCGAAGCTTGCTTCCGTCGCCCTATGCATTGACCCGATATGGCAGTATCTTCGGGTACAGTGCACCACCCCCTTACAGGGTTAAAAAGAAAGATTCCTACTTTCATTGCTACCTGCTTGCTGGCTAGCCAGCTAGCCAGCCCTGTGGGCCTTGCTGCTGCTGCAGCCAAAAAACAAAAGGTGGTGCTGCTGCTGCTTCTGCTGCTTCTGCTTCTGCTTGTGTCTGGCCGCTGTTGGAGCGTCCAGGCACAGGACTTCTGCTGCTGCTGACTAAATGGCCTCCTTAATTGGATCATTTGAGTAGCCAGCACACCTGTGCAGGTAGGGCATGACATGATAGGCAGCTGCCTTGATAGCGGGTGGGTGCTGAATGTTCCTAATTGACAAAATAAGATTAATGCTTATGAAGAAATATAAAATCTCATCCCTTCCCCAATATCGCGCCACACCCCTACCCCTTAATTCCCTGGTTGAACTTGATGGACATATGTCTTTTTTCGACCGTACTAACTATGTAACTATGTAACATAACATGGGGGGGGGGGGGGTCTCCTGGCTGTTCACACAGGTGTGTCATTGCTGTACATTGACCATGCATTGCTTCTGTGGTATTGCAAAGGCAAAGACAAATGCTTCCAGCCATCCATTGCACTAATGGATTGGTCATCAGCTGGCTGTCTATGTCCCGCATCAATATAGACCAAAGTACAGAGGGTTAGGCTATGCTATTGTGCACCTACCTGATGCATCAGAAGGTGCGAGGCCCTTGCTAAATTCTGTGCACAGACTTTGAGATCTATACTTTAGACTGTATCTAAACCTGCTCCAACATGGACTGACATTCTGGCCTACTTTCAGCCGATGCGACTTGTCTGTCGCTGAACAGTCGCTTTTTATGTATTCAGCACCTATGTATAATGTTGTAAAAATGCTCTAGAAGCTAAAGTCGCAGAAATGTCACACATATTTGGCCTGCAACTTTCTGTGCGACAAATTCAGACAGGAAAAATCAGTATAAATCCTTAGAAAATTATCCCCCAGTGTCTCCATCTGCTGGCGGTATTGAATAAGCATTGCTGCACTGATGGGGTATGCATTAGACGAAAAAAAAGAAGAAAAAGAAGAATAATACGCCCAGAAAAGAGGCGAAAAGGAGAAAAACGTAAAAAAACGTGAAAAAAAAGTAAGAGGAAGAGAAGGGAAAAAAAGGTGGAAATGGGTTTAAAAGTGATTTCGGCGGAGAAATATATATATATATATATATATATATATATATATATATATATATATATATATATATACGCGCACACACACACATATATATAAACATATTCTCCGTTGAGATATTGCAGCCGCTGCTGTGTCCAGGCCCAGGAGCCTTAGCACTGTGCTGTGATGTCACTCAATACCACTGACATCACTAGGTGTAAACAACATCTCTCCTTTGCTGTGTATGTGACTATGGAGCTGTTTGGTGATGTCGTCTATTATGGCCTTCATAGAAGCAACAGGAGATTGTTGCATCCATCTAGAACCCTCAGAACTACAGTGCTATGATGTCACTCACTTCCACAGGCCTTGCAGAGTGTAAACAACAACAACCCAGCTTTGTTGTGTATGTAACCATAGGGATTTGTGATGTCACCTAGAACCTTCACAGCAGCGACAGCTTTATGAGGAGCATCAGCACTGCTCTGCCTGAGCAGAACCATCACCGCCATAGGTTGTCAAATAACCCGGGTTTAACCCACACAGGTAAGTCCAATGGGGTGCAGGCATGTCCTCTATGCTTACAGCTTCCCGTGGGTGTTGGTTTGATACCGTTTGGGGACAGCCAAGGAGGCATCTGCAGGCAACAAAGGTAGGTGTGTGCTTGTGTGTGTGTTTCCTATGCAGATCCTAAGCCCAGTGTCACATGCAAGTAGGAGGAGTAAGAAGGGTTCCTGGCAAATCCGGGTTATGGATTGCATTTAAAAAGGCCCCGTGGGAGTGCAATGGGCCCCTGTCTTGCTGCTTAGCAATAATGGTATGGGTTTAGGTTCTGCTGTGTGTACTGGTGGTTGACTGCCCCCCAGCCCAGAGTGTGCATGGAAAATTGTCTGGCAGCCTCCCTGACAGCAAGCAGTGATAGTGCCCATGAAGGGCACCTTGTTGGGCCCGCCCCTTTCACGGTTATCGCTTCTCGGCCTTTTGGCTAAGATCAAGTGTAGTATCTGTTCTTATCAGTTTAATATCTGATACGTCCCCTATCTGGGGACCATATATTAAATGGATTTTTGAGAACGGGGGCCGATTTCGAAGCTTGCTTCCGTCGCCCTATGCATTGACCCGATATGGCAGTATCTTCGGGTACAGTGCACCACCCCCTTACAGGGTTAAAAAGAAAGATTCCTACTTTCATTGCTACCTGCTTGCTGGCTAGCCAGCTAGCCAGCCCTGTGGGCCTTGCTGCTGCTGCAGCCAAAAAACAAAAGGTGGTGCTGCTGCTGCTTCTGCTGCTTCTGCTTCTGCTTGTGTCTGGCCGCTGTTGGAGCGTCCAGGCACAGGACTTCTGCTGCTGCTGACTAAATGGCCTCCTTAATTGGATCATTTGAGTAGCCAGCACACCTGTGCAGGTAGGGCATGACATGATAGGCAGCTGCCTTGATAGCGGGTGGGTGCTGAATGTTCCTAATTGACAAAATAAGATTAATGCTTATGAAGAAATATAAAATCTCATCCCTTCCCCAATATCGCGCCACACCCCTACCCCTTAATTCCCTGGTTGAACTTGATGGACATATGTCTTTTTTCGACCGTACTAACTATGTAACTATGTAACATAACATGGGGGGGGGGGGGGGGGGGGTCTCCTGGCTGTTCACACAGGTGTGTCATTGCTGTACATTGACCATGCATTGCTTCTGTGGTATTGCAAAGGCAAAGACAAATGCTTCCAGCCATCCATTGCACTAATGGATTGGTCATCAGCTGGCTGTCTATGTCCCGCATCAATATAGACCAAAGTACAGAGGGTTAGGCTATGCTATTGTGCACCTACCTGATGCATCAGAAGGTGCGAGGCCCTTGCTAAATTCTGTGCACAGACTTTGAGATCTATACTTTAGACTGTATCTAAACCTGCTCCAACATGGACTGACATTCTGGCCTACTTTCAGCCGATGCGACTTGTCTGTCGCTGAACAGTCGCTTTTTATGTATTCAGCACCTATGTATAATGTTGTAAAAATGCTCTAGAAGCTAAAGTCGCAGAAATGTCACACATATTTGGCCTGCAACTTTCTGTGCGACAAATTCAGACAGGAAAAATCAGTATAAATCCTTAGAAAATTATCCCCCAGTGTCTCCATCTGCTGGCGGTATTGAATAAGCATTGCTGCACTGATGGGGTATGCATTAGACGAAAAAAAAGAAGAAAAAGAAGAATAATACGCCCAGAAAAGAGGCGAAAAGGAGAAAAACGTAAAAAAACGTGAAAAAAAAGTAAGAGGAAGAGAAGGGAAAAAAAGGTGGAAATGGGTTTAAAAGTGATTTCGGCGGAGAAATATATATATATATATATATATATATATATACGCGCACACACACACATATATATAAACGTATTCTCCGTTGAGATATTGCAGCCGCTGCTGTGTCCAGGCCCAGGAGCCTTAGCACTGTGCTGTGATGTCACTCAATACCACTGACATCACTAGGTGTAAACAACATCTCTCCTTTGCTGTGTATGTGACTATGGAGCTGTTTGGTGATGTCGTCTATTATGGCCTTCATAGAAGCAACAGGAGATTGTTGCATCCATCTAGAACCCTCAGAACTACAGTGCTATGATGTCACTCACTTCCACAGGCCTTGCAGAGTGTAAACAACAACAACCCAGCTTTGTTGTGTATGTAACCATAGGGATTTGTGATGTCACCTAGAACCTTCACAGCAGCGACAGCTTTATGAGGAGCATCAGCACTGCTCTGCCTGAGCAGAACCATCACCGCCATAGGTTGTCAAATAACCCGGGTTTAACCCACACAGGTAAGTCCAATGGGGTGCAGGCATGTCCTCTATGCTTACAGCTTCCCGTGGGTGTTGGTTTGATACCGTTTGGGGACAGCCAAGGAGGCATCTGCAGGCAACAAAGGTAGGTGTGTGCTTGTGTGTGTGTTTCCTATGCAGATCCTAAGCCCAGTGTCACATGCAAGTAGGAGGAGTAAGAAGGGTTCCTGGCAAATCCGGGTTATGGATTGCATTTAAAAAGGCCCCGTGGGAGTGCAATGGGCCCCTGTCTTGCTGCTTAGCAATAATGGTATGGGTTTAGGTTCTGCTGTGTGTACTGGTGGTTGACTGCCCCCCAGCCCAGAGTGTGCATGGAAAATTGTCTGGCAGCCTCCCTGACAGCAAGCAGTGATAGTGCCCATGAAGGGCACCTTGTTGGGCCCGCCCCTTTCACGGTTATCGCTTCTCGGCCTTTTGGCTAAGATCAAGTGTAGTATCTGTTCTTATCAGTTTAATATCTGATACGTCCCCTATCTGGGGACCATATATTAAATGGATTTTTGAGAACTGGGGCCGATTTCGAAGCTTGCTTCCGTCGCCCTATGCATTGACCCGATATGGCAGTATCTTCGGGTACAGTGCACCACCCCCTTACAGGGTTAAAAAGAAAGATTCCTACTTTCATTGCTACCTGCTTGCTGGCTAGCCAGCTAGCCAGCCCTGTGGGCCTTGCTGCTGCAGCCAAAAAACAAAAGGTGGTGCTGCTGCTGCTTCTGCTGCTTCTGCTTCTGCTTGTGTCTGGCCGCTGTTGGAGCGTCCAGGCACAGGACTTCTGCTGCTGCTGACTAAATGGCCTCCTTAATTGGATCATTTGAGTAGCCAGCACACCTGTGCAGGTAGGGCATGACATGATAGGCAGCTGCCTTGATAGCGGGTGGGTGCTGAATGTTCCTAATTGACAAAATAAGATTAATGCTTATGAAGAAATATAAAATCTCATCCCTTCCCCAATATCGCGCCACACCCCTACCCCTTAATTCCCTGGTTGAACTTGATGGACATATGTCTTTTTTCGACCGTACTAACTATGTAACTATGTAACATAACATGGGGGGGGGGGGGGGTCTCCTGGCTGTTCACACAGGTGTGTCATTGCTGTACATTGACCATGCATTGCTTCTGTGGTATTGCAAAGGCAAAGACAAATGCTTCCAGCCATCCATTGCACTAATGGATTGGTCATCAGCTGGCTGTCTATGTCCCGCATCAATATAGACCAAAGTACAGAGGGTTAGGCTATGCTATTGTGCACCTACCTGATGCATCAGAAGGTGCGAGGCCCTTGCTAAATTCTGTGCACAGACTTTGAGATCTATACTTTAGACTGTATCTAAACCTGCTCCAACATGGACTGACATTCTGGCCTACTTTCAGCCGATGCGACTTGTCTGTCGCTGAATAGTCGCTTTTTATGTATTCAGCACCTATGTATAATGTTGTAAAAATGCTCTAGAAGCTAAAGTCGCAGAAATGTCACACATATTTGGCCTGCAACTTTCTGTGCGACAAATTCAGACAGGAAAAATCAGTATAAATCCTTAGAAAATTATCCCCCAGTGTCTCCATCTGCTGGCGGTATTGAATAAGCATTGCTGCACTGATGGGGTATGCATTAGACGAAAAAAAAGAAGAAAAAGAAGAATAATACGCCCAGAAAAGAGGCGAAAAGGAGAAAAACGTAAAAAAACGTGAAAAAAAAGTAAGAGGAAGAGAAGGGAAAAAAAGGTGGAAATGGGTTTAAAAGTGATTTCGGCGGAGAAATATATATATATATATATATATATATATATATATATATATATATACGCGCACACACACACATATATATAAACGTATTCTCCGTTGAGATATTGCAGCCGCTGCTGTGTCCAGGCCCAGGAGCCTTAGCACTGTGCTGTGATGTCACTCAATACCACTGACATCACTAGGTGTAAACAACATCTCTCCTTTGCTGTGTATGTGACTATGGAGCTGTTTGGTGATGTCGTCTATTATGGCCTTCATAGAAGCAACAGGAGATTGTTGCATCCATCTAGAACCCTCAGAACTACAGTGCTATGATGTCACTCACTTCCACAGGCCTTGCAGAGTGTAAACAACAACAACCCAGCTTTGTTGTGTATGTAACCATAGGGATTTGTGATGTCACCTAGAACCTTCACAGCAGCGACAGCTTTATGAGGAGCATCAGCACTGCTCTGCCTGAGCAGAACCATCACCGCCATAGGTTGTCAAATAACCCGGGTTTAACCCACACAGGTAAGTCCAATGGGGTGCAGGCATGTCCTCTATGCTTACAGCTTCCCGTGGGTGTTGGTTTGATACCGTTTGGGGACAGCCAAGGAGGCATCTGCAGGCAACAAAGGTAGGTGTGTGCTTGTGTGTGTGTTTCCTATGCAGATCCTAAGCCCAGTGTCACATGCAAGTAGGAGGAGTAAGAAGGGTTCCTGGCAAATCCGGGTTATGGATTGCATTTAAAAAGGCCCCGTGGGAGTGCAATGGGCCCCTGTCTTGCTGCTTAGCAATAATGGTATGGGTTTAGGTTCTGCTGTGTGTACTGGTGGTTGACTGCCCCCCAGCCCAAAGTGTGCATGGAAAATTGTCTGGCAGCCTCCCTGACAGCAAGCAGTGATAGTGCCCATGAAGGGCACCTTGTTGGGCCCGCCCCTTTCACGGTTATCGCTTCTTGGCCTTTTGGCTAAGATCAAGTGTAGTATCTGTTCTTATCAGTTTAATATCTGATACGTCCCCTATCTGGGGACCATATATTAAATGGATTTTTGAGAACGGGGGCCGATTTCGAAGCTTGCTTCCGTCGCCCTATGCATTGACCCGATATGGCAGTATCTTCGGGTACAGTGCACCACCCCCTTACAGGGTTAAAAAGAAAGATTCCTACTTTCATTGCTACCTGCTTGCCGGCTAGCCAGCTAGCCAGCCCTGTGGGCCTTGCTGCTGCTGCAGCCAAAAAACAAAAGGTGGTGCTGCTGCTGCTTCTGCTGCTTCTGCTTCTGCTTGTGTCTGGCCGCTGTTGGAGCGTCCAGGCACAGGACTTCTGCTGCTGCTGACTAAATGGCCTCCTTAATTGGATCATTTGAGTAGCCAGCACACCTGTGCAGGTAGGGCATGACATGATAGGCAGCTGCCTTGATAGCGGGTGGGTGCTGAATGTTCCTAATTGACAAAATAAGATTAATGCTTATGAAGAAATATAAAATCTCATCCCTTCCCCAATATCGCGCCACACCCCTACCCCTTAATTCCCTGGTTGAACTTGATGGACATATGTCTTTTTTCGACCGTACTAACTATGTAACTATGTAACATAAAATGGGGGGAGGGGGGGGGTCTCCTGGCTGTTCACACAGGTGTGTCATTGCTGTACATTGACCATGCATTGCTTCTGTGGTATTGCAAAGGCAAAGACAAATGCTTCCAGCCATCCATTGCACTAATGGATTGGTCATCAGCTGGCTGTCTATGTCCCGCATCAATATAGACCAAAGTACAGAGGGTTAGGCTATGCTATTGTGCACCTACCTGATGCATCAGAAGGTGCGAGGCCCTTGCTAAATTCTGTGCACAGACTTTGAGATCTATACTTTAGACTGTATCTAAACCTGCTCCAACATGGACTGACATTCTGGCCTACTTTCAGCCGATGCGACTTGTCTGTCGCTGAACAGTCGCTTTTTATGTATTCAGCACCTATGTATAATGTTGTAAAAATGCTCTAGAAGCTAAAGTCGCAGAAATGTCACACATATTTGGCCTGCAACTTTCTGTGCGACAAATTCAGACAGGAAAAATCAGTATAAATCCTTAGAAAATTATCCCCCAGTGTCTCCATCTGCTGGCGGTATTGAATAAGCATTGCTGCACTGATGGGGTATGCATTAGACGAAAAAAAAGAAGAAAAAGAAGAATAATACGCCCAGAAAAGAGGCGAAAAGGAGAAAAACGTAAAAAAACGTGAAAAAAAAGTAAGAGGAAGAGAAGGGAAAAAAAGGTGGAAATGGGTTTAAAAGTGATTTCGGCGGAGAAATATATATATATATATATATATATATATATATATATATATACGCGCACACACACACATATATATAAACGTATTCTCCGTTGAGATATTGCAGCCGCTGCTGTGTCCAGGCCCAGGAGCCTTAGCACTGTGCTGTGATGTCACTCAATACCACTGACATCACTAGGTGTAAACAACATCTCTCCTTTGCTGTGTATGTGACTATGGAGCTGTTTGGTGATGTCGTCTATTATGGCCTTCATAGAAGCAACAGGAGATTGTTGCATCCATCTAGAACCCTCAGAACTACAGTGCTATGATGTCACTCACTTCCACAGGCCTTGCAGAGTGTAAACAACAACAACCCAGCTTTGTTGTGTATGTAACCATAGGGATTTGTGATGTCACCTAGAACCTTCACAGCAGCGACAGCTTTATGAGGAGCATCAGCACTGCTCTGCCTGAGCAGAACCATCACCGTCATAGGTTGTCAAATAACCCGGGTTTAACCCACACAGGTAAGTCCAATGGGGTGCAGGCATGTCCTCTATGCTTACAGCTTCCCGTGGGTGTTGGTTTGATACCGTTTGGGGACAGCCAAGGAGGCATCTGCAGGCAACAAAGGTAGGTGTGTGCTTGTGTGTGTGTTTCCTATGCAGATCCTAAGCCCAGTGTCACATGCAAGTAGGAGGAGTAAGAAGGGTTCCTGGCAAATCCGGGTTATGGATTGCATTTAAAAAGGCCCCGTGGGAGTGCAATGGGCCCCTGTCTTGCTGCTTAGCAATAATGGTATGGGTTTAGGTTCTGCTGTGTGTACTGGTGGTTGACTGCCCCCCAGCCCAGAGTGTGCATGGAAAATTGTCTGGCAGCCTCCCTGACAGCAAGCAGTGATAGTGCCCATGAAGGGCACCTTGTTGGGCCCGCCCCTTTCACGGTTATCGCTTCTCGGCCTTTTGGCTAAGATCAAGTGTAGTATCTGTTCTTATCAGTTTAATATCTGATACGTCCCCTATCTGGGGACCATATATTAAATGGATTTTTGAGAACGGGGGCCGATTTCGAAGCTTGCTTCCGTCGCCCTATGCATTGACCCGATATGGCAGTATCTTCGGGTACAGTGCACCACCCCCTTACAGGGTTAAAAAGAAAGATTCCTACTTTCATTGCTACCTGCTTGCTGGCTAGCCAGCTAGCCAGCCCTGTGGGCCTTGCTGCTGCTGCAGCCAAAAAACAAAAGGTGGTGCTGCTGCTGCTTCTGCTGCTTCTGCTTCTGCTTGTGTCTGGCCGCTGTTGGAGCGTCCAGGCACAGGACTTCTGCTGCTGCTGACTAAATGGCCTCCTTAATTGGATCATTTGAGTAGCCAGCACACCTGTGCAGGTAGGGCATGACATGATAGGCAGCTGCCTTGATAGCGGGTGGGTGCTGAATGTTCCTAATTGACAAAATAAGATTAATGCTTATGAAGAAATATAAAATCTCATCCCTTCCCCAATATCGCGCCACACCCCTACCCCTTAATTCCCTGGTTGAACTTGATGGACATATGTCTTTTTTCGACCGTACTAACTATGTAACTATGTAACATAACATGGGGGGGGGGGGGGGTCTCCTGGCTGTTCACACAGGTGTGTCATTGCTGTACATTGACCATGCATTGCTTCTGTGGTATTGCAAAGGCAAAGACAAATGCTTCCAGCCATCCATTGCACTAATGGATTGGTCATCAGCTGGCTGTCTATGTCCCGCATCAATATAGACCAAAGTACAGAGGGTTAGGCTATGCTATTGTGCACCTACCTGATGCATCAGAAGGTGCGAGGCCCTTGCTAAATTCTGTGCACAGACTTTGAGATCTATACTTTAGACTGTATCTAAACCTGCTCCAACATGGACTGACATTCTGGCCTACTTTCAGCCGATGCGACTTGTCTGTCGCTGAACAGTCGCTTTTTATGTATTCAGCACCTATGTATAATGTTGTAAAAATGCTCTAGAAGCTAAAGTCGCAGAAATGTCACACATATTTGGCCTGCAACTTTCTGTGCGACAAATTCAGACAGGAAAAATCAGTATAAATCCTTAGAAAATTATCCCCCAGTGTCTCCATCTGCTGGCGGTATTGAATAAGCATTGCTGCACTGATGGGGTATGCATTAGACGAAAAAAAAGAAGAAAAAGAAGAATAATACGCCCAGAAAAGAGGCGAAAAGGAGAAAAACGTAAAAAAACGTGAAAAAAAAGTAAGAGGAAGAGAAGGGAAAAAAAGGTGGAAATGGGTTTAAAAGTGATTTCGGCGGAGAAATATATATATATATATATATATATATATATATATATATATATATATATACGCGCACACACACACATATATATAAACGTATTCTCCGTTGAGATATTGCAGCCGCTGCTGTGTCCAGGCCCAGGAGCCTTAGCACTGTGCTGTGATGTCACTCAATACCACTGACATCACTAGGTGTAAACAACATCTCTCCTTTGCTGTGTATGTGACTATGGAGCTGTTTGGTGATGTCGTCTATTATGGCCTTCATAGAAGCAACAGGAGATTGTTGCATCCATCTAGAACCCTCAGAACTACAGTGCTATGATGTCACTCACTTCCACAGGCCTTGCAGAGTGTAAACAACAACAACCCAGCTTTGTTGTGTATGTAACCATAGGGATTTGTGATGTCACCTAGAACCTTCACAGCAGCGACAGCTTTATGAGGAGCATCAGCACTGCTCTGCCTGAGCAGAACCATCACCGCCATAGGTTGTCAAATAACCCGGGTTTAACCCACACAGGTAAGTCCAATGGGGTGCAGGCATGTCCTCTATGCTTACAGCTTCCCGTGGGTGTTGGTTTGATACCGTTTGGGGACAGCCAAGGAGGCATCTGCAGGCAACAAAGGTAGGTGTGTGCTTGTGTGTGTGTTTCCTATGCAGATCCTAAGCCCAGTGTCACATGCAAGTAGGAGGAGTAAGAAGGGTTCCTGGCAAATCCGGGTTATGGATTGCATTTAAAAAGGCCCCGTGGGAGTGCAATGGGCCCCTGTCTTGCTGCTTAGCAATAATGGTATGGGTTTAGGTTCTGCTGTGTGTACTGGTGGTTGACTGCCCCCCAGCCCAGAGTGTGCATGGAAAATTGTCTGGCAGCCTCCCTGACAGCAAGCAGTGATAGTGCCCATGAAGGGCACCTTGTTGGGCCCGCCCCTTTCACGGTTATCGCTTCTCGGCCTTTTGGCTAAGATCAAGTGTAGTATCTGTTCTTATCAGTTTAATATCTGATACGTCCCCTATCTGGGGACCATATATTAAATGGATTTTTGAGAACGGGGGCCGATTTCGAAGCTTGCTTCCGTCGCCCTATGCATTGACCCGATATGGCAGTATCTTCGGGTACAGTGCACCACCCCCTTACAGGGTTAAAAAGAAAGATTCCTACTTTCATTGCTACCTGCTTGCTGGCTAGCCAGCTAGCCAGCCCTGTGGGCCTTGCTGCTGCTGCAGCCAAAAAACAAAAGGTGGTGCTGCTGCTGCTTCTGCTGCTTCTGCTTCTGCTTGTGTCTGGCCGCTGTTGGAGCGTCCAGGCACAGGACTTCTGCTGCTGCTGACTAAATGGCCTCCTTAATTGGATCATTTGAGTAGCCAGCACACCTGTGCAGGTAGGGCATGACATGATAGGCAGCTGCCTTGATAGCGGGTGGGTGCTGAATGTTCCTAATTGACAAAATAAGATTAATGCTTATGAAGAAATATAAAATCTCATCCCTTCCCCAATATCGCGCCACACCCCTACCCCTTAATTCCCTGGTTGAACTTGATGGACATATGTCTTTTTTCGACCGTACTAACTATGTAACTATGTAACATAACATGGGGGGGGGGGGGGGGTCTCCTGGCTGTTCACACAGGTGTGTCATTGCTGTACATTGACCATGCATTGCTTCTGTGGTATTGCAAAGGCAAAGACAAATGCTTCCAGCCATCCATTGCACTAATGGATTGGTCATCAGCTGGCTGTCTATGTCCCGCATCAATATAGACCAAAGTACAGAGGGTTAGGCTATGCTATTGTGCACCTACCTGATGCATCAGAAGGTGCGAGGCCCTTGCTAAATTCTGTGCACAGACTTTGAGATCTATACTTTAGACTGTATCTAAACCTGCTCCAACATGGACTGACATTCTGGCCTACTTTCAGCCGATGCGACTTGTCTGTCGCTGAACAGTCGCTTTTTATGTATTCAGCACCTATGTATAATGTTGTAAAAATGCTCTAGAAGCTAAAGTCGCAGAAATGTCACACATATTTGGCCTGCAACTTTCTGTGCGACAAATTCAGACAGGAAAAATCAGTATAAATCCTTAGAAAATTATCCCCCAGTGTCTCCATCTGCTGGCGGTATTGAATAAGCATTGCTGCACTGATGGGGTATGCATTAGACGAAAAAAAAGAAGAAAAAGAAGAATAATACGCCCAGAAAAGAGGCGAAAAGGAGAAAAACGTAAAAAAACGTGAAAAAAAAGTAAGAGGAAGAGAAGGGAAAAAAAGGTGGAAATGGGTTTAAAAGTGATTTCGGCGGAGAAATATATATATATATATATATATATATATATATATATATACGCGCACACACACACACATATATATAAACGTATTCTCCGTTGAGATATTGCAGCCGCTGCTGTGTCCAGGCCCAGGAGCCTTAGCACTGTGCTGTGATGTCACTCAATACCACTGACATCACTAGGTGTAAACAACATCTCTCCTTTGCTGTGTATGTGACTATGGAGCTGTTTGGTGATGTCGTCTATTATGGCCTTCATAGAAGCAACAGGAGATTGTTGCATCCATCTAGAACCCTCAGAACTACAGTGCTATGATGTCACTCACTTCCACAGGTCTTGCAGAGTGTAAACAAGAACAACCCAGCTTTGTTGTGTATGTAACCATAGGGATTTGTGATGTCACCTAGAACCTTCACAGCAGCGACAGCTTTATGAGGAGCATCAGCACTGCTCTGCCTGAGCAGAACCATCACCGCCATAGGTTGTCAAATAACCCGGGTTTAACCCACACAGGTAAGTCCAATGGGGTGCAGGCATGTCCTCTATGCTTACAGCTTCCCGTGGGTGTTGGTTTGATACCGTTTGGGGACAGCCAAGGAGGCATCTGCAGGCAACAAAGGTAGGTGTGTGCTTGTGTGTGTGTTTCCTATGCAGATCCTAAGCCCAGTGTCACATGCAAGTAGGAGGAGTAAGAAGGGTTCCTGGCAAATCCGGGTTATGGATTGCATTTAAAAAGGCCCCGTGGGAGTGCAATGGGCCCCTGTCTTGCTGCTTAGCAATAATGGTATGGGTTTAGGTTCTGCTGTGTGTACTGGTGGTTGACTGCCCCCCAGCCCAGAGTGTGCATGGAAAATTGTCTGGCAGCCTCCCTGACAGCAAGCAGTGATAGTGCCCATGAAGGGCACCTTGTTGGGCCCGCCCCTTTCACGGTTATCGCTTCTCGGCCTTTTGGCTAAGATCAAGTGTAGTATCTGTTCTTATCAGTTTAATATCTGATACGTCCCCTATCTGGGGACCATATATTAAATGGATTTTTGAGAACGGGGGCCGATTTCGAAGCTTGCTTCCGTCGCCCTATGCATTGACCCGATATGGCAGTATCTTCGGGTACAGTGCACCACCCCCTTACAGGGTTAAAAAGAAAGATTCCTACTTTCATTGCTACCTGCTTGCTGGCTAGCCAGCTAGCCAGCCCTGTGGGCCTTGCTGCTGCTGCAGCCAAAAAACAAAAGGTGGTGCTGCTTCTGCTTCTGCTTGTGTCTGGCCGCTGTTGGAGCGTCCAGGCACAGGACTTCTGCTGCTGCTGACTAAATGGCCTCCTTAATTGGATCATTTGAGTAGCCAGCACACCTGTGCAGGTAGGGCATGACATGATAGGCAGCTGCCTTGATAGCGGGTGGGTGCTGAATGTTCCTAATTGACAAAATAAGATTAATGCTTATGA
>NW_026608719.1:0-25000 GCF_029499605.1 Hyla sarda
CCACAATATTCCATTATATAACATTATATACGGTTCTGTATACACATTATATTACATGTATAGATGATATATTCTCCACAATATTCCATTATTATTATATAACATTATATACGGTTCTGTATACACATTATATTACATGTATAGATGATATATTCTCCACAATATTCCATTATATAACATTATATACGGTTCTGTATACACATTATATTACATGTATAGATGATATAATCTCCACAATATTCCATTATATAACATTATAATACGGTTCTGTATACACATTATATTACATGTATAGATGATATATTCTCCACAATATTCCATTATATAACATTATATACGGTTCTGTATACACATTATATTACATGTATAGATGATATATTCTCCACAATATTCCATTATATAACATTATATACGGTTCTGTATACACATTATATTACATGTATAGATGATATATTCTCCACAATATTCCATTATATAACATTATATACGGTTCTGTATACACATTATATTACATGTATAGATGATATCTTCTACACAATATTCCATTATATAACATTATATACGGTTCTGTATACACATTATATTTCATGTATAGATGATATAATCTCCACAATATTCCATTATTATATAACATTATATTACATGTCTAGATGATATATTCTCCACAATATTCCATTATATAACATTATATACGGTTCTGTATACACATTATATTACATGTATAGATGATAATCTCCACAATATTCCATTATTATATAACATTATATACGGTTCTGTATACACATTATATTACATGTATAGATGATATAATCTCCACAATATTCCATTATTATATAACATTATATACGGTTCTGTATACACATTATATTACATGTATAGATGATATAATCTCCACAATATTCCATTATTATATAACATTATATACGGTTCTGTATACACATTATATTACATGTATAGATGATATATTCTCCACAATATTCCATTATATAACATTATATACGGTTCTGTATACACATTATATTACATGTATAGATGATAATCTCCACAATATTCCATTATTATATAACATTATATACGGTTCTGTATACACATTATATTACATGTATAGATGATATATTCTCCACAATATTCCATTATTATATAACATTATATACGGTTCTGTATACACATTATATTACATGTATAGATGATAATCTCCACAATATTCCATTATTATATAACATTATATACGGTTCTGTATACACATTATATTACATGTATAGATGATATAATCTCCACAATATTCCATTATATAACATTATATACGGTTCTGTATACACATTATATTACATGTATAGATGATATATTCTCCACAATATTCCATTATATAACATTATATACGGTTCTGTATACACATTATATTACATGTATAGATGATATAATCTCCACAATATTCCATTATTATATAACATTATATACGGTTCTGTATACACATTATATTACATGTATAGATGATATAATCTCCACAATATTCCATTATATAACATTATATACGGTTCTGTATACACATTATATTACATGTATAGATGATATATTCTCCACAATATTCCATTATATAACATTATATACGGTTCTGTATACACATTATATTACATGTATAGATGATATAATCTCCACAATATTCCGTTATTATATAACATTATATACGGTTCTGTATACACATTATATTACATGTATAGATGATATAATCTCCACAATATTCCATTATATAACATTATATACGGTTCTGTATACACATTATATTACATATATAGATGATATAATCTCCACAATATTCCATTATATAACATTATATACGGTTCTGTATACACATTATATTACATGTATAGATGATATATTCTCCACAATATTCCATTATATAACATTATATACGGTTCTGTATACACATTATATTACATGTATAGATGATATAATCTCCACAATATTCCATTATATAACATTATATTAGGTTCTGTATACACATTATATTACATGTATAGATGATATAATCTCCACAATATTCCATTATTATATAACATTATATACGGTTCTGTATACACATTATATTACATGTATAGATGATATAATCTCCACAATATTCCATTATTATATAACATTATATACGGTTCTGTATACACATTATATTACATGTATAGATGATATATTCTCCATAATATTCCATTATATAACATTATATACGGTTCTGTATACACATTATATTACATGTATAGATGATATATTCTCCACAATATTCCATTATTATATAACATTATATACGGTTCTGTATACACATTATATTACATGTATAGATGATATAATCTCCACAATATTCCATTATATAACATTATATACGGTTCTGTATACACATTATATTACATGTATAGATGATATATTCTCCACAATATTCCATTATATTACATTATATACGGTTCTGTATACACATTATATTACATGTATAGATGATATATTCTCCACAATATTCCATTATATAACATTATATACGGTTCTGTATACACATTATATTACATGTATAGATGATATATTCTCCACAATATTCCATTATATAACATTATATACGGTTCTGTATACACATTATATTACATGTATAGATGATATATTCTCCACAATATTCCATTATATAACATTATATACGGTTCTGTATACACATTATATTACATGTATAGATGATATATTCTCCACAATATTCCATTATATAACATTATATACGGTTCTGTATACACATTATATTACATGTATAGATGATATAATCTCCACAATATTCCATTATATAACATTATATACGGTTCTGTATACACATTATATTACATGTATAGATGATATATTCTCCACAATATTTCATTATATTACATTATATACGGTTCTGTATACACATTATATTACATGTATAGATGATATATTCTCCACAATATTCCATTATATAACATTATATACGGTTCTGTATACACATTATATTACATGTATAGATGATATATTCTCCACAATGTTCCATTATATAACATTATATACGGTTCTGTATACACATTATATTACATGTATAGATGATATATTCTCCACAATATTCCATTATATAACATTATATACGGTTCTGTATACACATTATATTTCATGTATAGATGATATATTCTCCACAATATTCCATTATATAACATTATATACGGTTCTGTATACACATTATATTACATGTATAGATGATATATTCTCCACAATATTCCATTATATAACATTATATACGGTTCTGTATACACATTATATTGCATGTATAGATGATATATTCTCCACAATATTCCATTATATAACATTATATACGGTTCTGTATACACATTATATTACATGTATAGATGATATATTCTACACAATATTCCATTATTATATAACATTATATACGGTTCTGTATACACATTATATTACATGTATAGATGATATATTCTCCACAATATTCCATTATTATATAACATTATATACGGTTCTGTATACACATTATATTACATGTATAGATGATATATTCTCCACAATATTCCATTATATAACATTATATACGGTTCTGTATACACATTATATTACATGTATAGATGATATATTCTCCACAATATTCCATTATTATATAACATTATATACGGTTCTGTATACACATTATATTACATGTATAGATGATATAATCTCCACAATATTCCATTATATAACATTATATACGGTTCTGTATACACATTATATTACATGTATAGATGATATATTCTCCACAATATTCCATTATATAACATTATATACGGTTCTGTATACACATTATATTACATATATAGATGATATAATCTCCACAATATTCCATTATATAACATTATATACGGTTCTGTATACACATTATATTACATGTATAGATGATATATTCTCCACAATATTCCATTATTATATAACATTATATACGGTTCTGTATACACATTATATTACATGTATAGATGATATAATCTCCACAATATTCCATTATATAACATTATATACGGTTCTGTATACACATTATATTACATGTATAGATGATATAATCTCCATAATATTCCATTATATAACATTATATACGGTTCTGTATACACATTATATTACATGTATAGATGATATATTCTCCACAATATTCCATTATATAACATTATATACGGTTCTGTATACACATTATATTTCATGTATAGATGATATATTCTCCACAATATTCCATTATATAACATTATATACGGTTCTGTATACACATTATATTACATGTATAGATGATATATTCTCCACAATATTCCATTATATAACATTATATACGGTTCTGTATACACATTATATTACATGTATAGATGATATAATCTCCACAATATTCCGTTATTATATAACATTATATACGGTTCTGTATACACATTATATTACATGTATAGATGATATAATCTCCACAATATTCCATTATATAACATTATATACGGTTCTGTATACACATTATATTACATGTATAGATGATATAATCTCCACAATATTCCATTATTATATAACATTATATACGGTTCTGTATACACATTATATTACATGTATAGATGATATAATCTCCACAATATTCCATTATTATATAACATTATATACGGTTCTGTATACACATTATATTACATGTATAGATGATATATTCTCCACAATATTCCATTATTATATAACATTATATACGGTTCTGTATACACATTATATTACATGTATAGATGATATATTCTCCACAATATTCCATTATATAACATTATATACGGTTCTGTATACACATTATATTACATGTATAGATGATATAATCTCCACAATATTCCATTATTATATAACATTATATACGGCTCTGTATACACATTATATTACATGTATAGATGATATATTCTCCACAATATTCCATTATATAACATTATATACGGTTCTGTATACACATTATATTACATGTATAGATGATATAATCTCCACAATATTCCATTATATAACATTATATACGGTTCTGTATACACATTATATTACATGTATAGATGATATAATCTCCATAATATTCCATTATTATATAACATTATATACGGTTCTGTATACACATTATATTACATGTATAGATGATATATTCTCCACAATATTCCATTATATAACATTATATACGGTTCTGTATACACATTATATTACATGTATAGATGATATCATCTCCACATTATTCCATTATATAACATTATATACGGTTCTGTATACACATTATATTACATGTATAGATGATATATTCTCCACAATATTCCATTATATAACATTATATACGGTTCTGTATACACATTATATTACATGTATAGATGATATAATCTCCACAATATTCCATTATATAACATTATATACGGTTCTGTATACACATTATATTACATGTATAGATGATATATTCTCCACAATATTCCATTATATAACATTATATACGGTTCTGTATACACATTATATTACATGTATAGATGATATATTCTCCACAATATTCCATTATATAACATTATATACGGTTCTGTATACACATTATATTACATGTATAGATGATATATTCTCCACAATATTCCATTATATAACATTATATACGGTTCTGTATACACATTATATTACATGTATAGATGATATAATCTCCACAATATTCCATTATATAACATTATATACGGTTCTGTATACACATTATATTACATGTATAGATGATATATTCTCCACAATATTCCATTATATAACATTATATACGGTTCTGTATACACATTATATTACATGTATAGATGATATAATCTCCACAATATTCCATTATATAACATTATATACGGTTCTGTATACACATTATATTACATGTATAGATGATATAATCTCCACAATATTCCATTATATAACATTATATACGGTTCTGTATACACATTATATTACATGTATAGATGATATATTCTCCACAATATTCCATTATATAACATTATATACGGTTCTGTATACACATTATATTACATGTATAGATGATATATTCTCCACAATATTCCATTATATAACATTATATACGGTTCTGTATACACATTATATTACATGTATAGATGATATATTCTCCACAATATTCCATTATATAACATTATATACGGTTCTGTATACACATTATATTACATGTATAGATGATATAATCTCCACAATATTCCATTATTATATAACATTATATACGGTTCTGTATACACATTATATTACATGTATAGATGATATATTCTCCACAATATTCCATTATATAACATTATATACGGTTCTGTATACACATTATATTACATGTATAGATGATATATTCTCCACAATATTCCATTATATAACATTATATACGGTTCTGTATACACATTATATTACATGTATAGATGATATAATCTCCATAATATTCCATTATTATATAACATTATATACGGTTCTGTATACACATTATATTACATGTATAGATGATATATTCTACACAATATTCCATTATATAACATTACATACGGTTCTGTATACACATTATATTACATGTACAGATGATATAATCTCCACAATATTCCATTATTATATAACATTATATTACATGTCTAGATGATATATTCTCCACAATATTCCATTATATAACATTATATACGGTTCTGTATACACATTATATTACATGTATAGATGATATAATCTCCACAATATTCCATTATATAACATTATATACGGTTCTGTATACACATTATATTACATGTATAGATGATATAATCTCCACAATATTCCATTATATAACATTATATACGGTTCTGTATACACATTATATTACATGTATAGATGATATATTCTCCACAATATTCCATTATATAACATTATATACGGTTCTGTATACACATTATATTACATGTATAGATGATATATTCTCCACAATATTCCATTATATAACATTATATACGGTTCTGTATACACATTATATTACATGTATAGATGATATAATCTCCACAATATTCCATTATATAACATTATATACGGTTCTGTATACACATTATATTACATGTATAGATGATATAATCTCCACAATATTCCATTATATAACATTATATACGGTTCTGTATACACATTATATTACATGTATAGATTATATAATCTCCACAATATTCCATTATATAACATTATATACGGTTCTGTATACACATTATATTACATGTATAGATGATATATTCTCCACAATATTCCATTATATAACATTATATACGGTTCTGTATACACATTATATTACATGTATAGATGATATATTCTCCACAATATTCCATTATATAACATTATATACGGTTCTGTATACACATTATATTACATGTATAGATGATATATTCTACACAATATTCCATTATATTACATTATATACGGTTCTGTATATTTGACCTCTCCCCTGATCCCAGGAGCTCACAATCTAAACTCTCTGATAAGGAACCTGAGGGTGTCAGGAAAGTAAAGAACAGGGGGTTGAAGGCAGATTACAGCTTTTTTTGGATTGGACCCCTGGGGCCCCAGAAAGAAGACAGTGTTAACCCCTGATCTGCTGTGTATTCTTTCGGGGGAAAAAAAACACATTCAATGCTTAGTAAATGGCCCTTGTCCCTTTAATAAAAAAAGCTTCCAGCACACGAGGAGTAAATGGTCAGAGTCCGCCCCCTCTTGGCTCTGCGGCCAGATTGGCTGCCAGATCTCAGCTCATGAGCTGACACTCCATAAAGGGTCCACATCATCTGTATCCTGTATATAGTGTGACCAGGAAAAGGAGGCGCGTGACTGCTGTATACTGAGTATTGTATGTAATATGTGCTGTATACTGAGTATTATATGTAATATGTGCCGTATACTGAGTATTATATGTAATATGTGCCGTATACTGAGTATTGTATGTAATATGTGCTGTATACTGAGTATTGTATGTAATATGTGCCGTATACTGAGTATTGTATGTAATATGTGCTGTATACTACGCTGTATGTAATATGTGCCGTGTACTGAGTATTGTATGTAATATGTGCTGTATACTGAGTATTGTATGTAATGTGTGCTGTATACTACGCTGTATGTAATATGTGCTGTATACTGAGTATTATATGTAATATGTGCCGTATACTGAGTATTATATGTAATATGTGCCGTATACTGAGTATTGTATGTAATGTGTGCTGTATACTGAGTATTGTATGTAATGTGCTGTATACTGAGTATTGTATGTAATATGTGCTGTATACTGAGTATTATATGTAATATGTGCCGTATACTGAGTATTATATGTAATATGTGCCGTATACTGAGTATTGTATGTAATATGTGCCGTATACTGAGTATTGTATGTAATATGTGCTGTATACTGAGTATTGTATGTAATATGTGCCGTATACTGAGTATTATATGTAATATGTGCCGTATACTGAGTATTGTATGTAATATGTGCTGTATACTGAGTATTATATGTAATATGTGCTGTATACTGAGTATTGTATGTAATATGTGCTGTATACTGAGTATTGTATGTAATATGTGCTGTATACTGAGTATTGTATGTAATGTGTGCTGTATACTGAGTATTGTATGTAATGTGTGCCGTATACTGAGTATTGTATGTAATATGTGCCGTATACTGAGTATTGTATGTAATATGTGCCGTATACTTAGTATTGTATGTAATATGTGCTGTATACTGAGTATTGTATGTAATATGTGCTGTATACTGAGTATTGTATGTAATATGTGCTGTATACTGAGTATTGTATGTAATATGTGCTGTATACTGAGTATTGTATGTAATATGTGCTGTATACTGAGTATTGTATGTAATATGTGCTGTATACTGAGTATTGTATGTAATATGTGCCGTATACTGAGTATTGTATGTAATGTGTGCTGTATACTACGCTGTATGTAATATGTGCCGTATACTGAGTATTGTATGTAATATGTGCTGTATACTACGCTGTATGTAATATGTGCTGTATACTACGCTGTATGTAATATGTGCCGTATACTGAGTATTGTATGTAATATGTGCTGTATACTACGCTGTATGTAATATGTGCTGTATACTGAGTATTGTATGTAATATGTGCTGTATACTGAGTATTGTATGTAATGTGTGCTGTATACTACGCTGTATGTAATATGTGCTGTATACTGAGTATTGTATGTAATATGTGCTGTATACTGAGTATTGTATGTAATGTGTGCTGTATACTGAGTATTGTATGTAATATGTGCTGTATACTGAGTATTGTATGTAATATGTGCTGTATACTGAGTATTGTATGTAATGTGTGCTGTATACTGAGTATTGTATGTAATATGTGCCGTATACTGAGTATTGTATGTAATATGTGCTGTATACTGAGTATTGTATGTAATATGTGCTGTATACTGAGTATTGTATGTAATGTGTGCTGTATACTGAGTATTGTATGTAATATGTGCCGTATACTGAGTATTGTATGTAATATGTGCTGTATACTGAGTATTGTATGTAATATGTGCTGTATACTGAGTATTGTATGTAATGTGTGCTGTATACTACGCTGTATGTAATATGTGCTGTATACTGAGTATTGTATGTAATATGTGCTGTATACTGAGTATTGTATGTAATGTGTGCTGTATACTACGCTGTATGTAATATGTGCTGTATACTGAGTATTGTATGTAATATGTGCTGTATACTGAGTATTGTATGTAATATGTGCTGTATACTACGCTGTATGTAATATGTGCCGTATACTGAGTATTGTATGTAATGTGTGCTGTATACTACGCTGTATGTAATATGTGCCGTATACTGAGTATTGTATGTAATATGTGCCGTATACTGAGTATTGTATGTAATATGTGCTGTATACTACGCTGTATGTAATATGTGCTGTATACTGAGTATTGTATGTAATATGTGCTGTATACTGAGTATTGTATGTAATATGTGCTGTATACTGAGTATTGTATGTAATATGTGCTGTATACTACGCTGTATGTAATATGTGCCGTATACTGAGTATTGTATGTAATGTGCTGTATACTGAGTATTGTATGTAATATGTGCTGTATACTGAGTATTGCATGTAATATGTGCTGTATACTGAGTATTATATGTAATATGTGCTGTATACTGAGTATTGTATGTAATATGTGCCGTATACTGAGTATTGTATGTAATATGTGCCGTATACTGAGTATTGTATGTAATATGTGCTGTATACTGAGTATTGTATGTAATATGTGCCGTATACTGAGTATTGTATGTAATATGTGCTGTATACTGAGTATTGTATGTAATATGTGCTGTATACTGAGTATTGTATGTAATATGTGCTGTATACTGAGTATTGTATGTAATATGTGCTGTATACTACACTGTATGTAATGTGCTGTATACTACGCTGTATGTAATATGTGCCGTATACTGAGTATTGTATGTAATATGTGCTGCATACTACGCTGTATGTAATATGTGCTGTATACTACGCTGTATGTAATATGTGCTGTATACTACGCTGTATGTAATATGTGCTGTATACTACGCTGTATGTAATATGTGCTGTATACTACGCTGTATGTAATATGTGCTGTATACTACGCTGTATGTAATGTGCTGTATACTACGCTGTATGTAATTTGTGCTGTATACTGAGTATTATATGTAATATGTGCTGTATACTGAGTATTGTATGTAATATGTGCTGTATACTGAGTATTGTATGTAATATGTGCTGTATACTGAATATTGTATGTAATATGTGCTGTATACTACGCTGTATGTAATATGTGCCGTATACTGAGTATTGTATGTAATATGTGCTGTATACTGAGTATTGTATGTAATATGTGCTGTATACTGAGTATTGTATGTAATGTGTGCTGTATACTGAGTATTGTATGTAATGTGTGCTGTATACTGAGTATTGTATGTAATGTGTGCTGTATACTGAGTATTGTATGTAATGTGTGCTGTATACTGAGTATTGTATGTAATGTGTGCTGTATACTGAGTATTGTATGTAATGTGCCGTATACTGAGTATTGTATGTAATATGTGCTGTATACTGAGTATTGTATGTAATGTGTGCTGTATACTGAGTATTGTATGTAATGTGTGCTGTATACTGAGTATTGTATGTAATGTGTGCTGTATACTGAGTATTGTATGTAATATGTGCCGTATACTACGCTGTATGTAATATGTGCCGTATACTGAGTATTGTATGTAATATGTGCTGTATACTGAGTATTGTATGTAATATGTGCCGTATACTGAGTATTGGATGTAATATGTGCCGTATACTGAGTATTGGATGTAATATGTGCCGTATACTGAGTGTTGTATGTAATATGTGCCGTATACTGAGTATTGTATGTAATATGTGCCGTATACTGAGTATTGTATGTAATATGTGCCGTATACTGAGTATTGTATGTAATATGTGCCGTATACTGAGTATTGGATGTAATATGTGCCGTATACTGAGTATTGGATGTAATATGTGCCGTATACTGAGTATTGGATGTAATATGTGCCGTATACTGAGTATTGTATGTAATATGTGCTGTATACTGAGGATTGTATGTAATATGTGCCGTATACTGAGTATTGTATGTAATATGTGCCGTATACTGAGTATTGTATGTAATATGTGCCGTATACTGAGTATTGTATGTAATATGTGCCGTATACTGAGTATTGTATGTAATATGTGCCGTATACTGAGTATTGTATGTAATATGTGCTGTATACTGAGTATTGTATGTAATATGTGCCGTATACTGAGTATTGTATGTAATATGTGCTGTATACTGAGTATTGTATGTAATATGTGCTGTATACTGAGTATTGTATGTAATATGTGCCGTATACTGAGTATTGTATGTAATATGTGCCGTATACTGAGTATTGTATGTAATATGTGCTGTATACTGAGTATTGTATGTAATATGTGCCGTATACTGAGTATTGTATGTAATATGTGCTGTATACTGAGTATTGTATGTAATATGTGCTGTATACTGAGTATTGTATGTAATGTGTGCTGTATACTACGCTGTATGTAATATGTGCTGTATACTGAGTATTGTATGTAATATGTGCCGTATACTGAGTATTGTATGTAATATGTGCCGTATACTGAGTATTGTATGTAATATGTGCTGTATACTACGCTGTATGTAATATGTGCTGTATACTGAGTATTGTATGTAATATGCTGTATACTGAGTATTGTATGTAATATGTGCTGTATACTGAGTATTGTATGTAATATGTGCCGTATACTGAGTATTGTATGTAATATGTGCTGTATACTGAGTATTATATGTAATATGTGCTGTATACTGAGTATTGTATGTAATATGTGCTGTATACTGAATATTGTATGTAATATGTGCTGTATACTACGCTGTATGTAATGTGCTGTATACTACGCTGTATGTAATTTGTGCTGTATACTGAGTATTATATGTAATATGTGCTGTATACTGAGTATTGTATGTAATATGTGCTGTATACTGAGTATTGTATGTAATATGTGCTGTATACTGAATATTGTATGTAATATGTGCTGTATACTACGCTGTATGTAATATGTGCCGTATACTGAGTATTGTATGTAATATGTGCTGTATACTGAGTATTGTATGTAATATGTGCTGTATACTGAGTATTGTATGTAATGTGTGCTGTATACTGAGTATTGTATGTAATGTGTGCTGTATACTGAGTATTGTATGTAATGTGTGCTGTATACTGAGTATTGTATGTAATGTGTGCTGTATACTGAGTATTGTATGTAATGTGTGCTGTATACTGAGTATTGTATGTAATGTGCCGTATACTGAGTATTGTATGTAATATGTGCTGTATACTGAGTATTGTATGTAATGTGTGCTGTATACTGAGTATTGTATGTAATGTGTGCTGTATACTGAGTATTGTATGTAATGTGTGCTGTATACTGAGTATTGTATGTAATATGTGCCGTATACTACGCTGTATGTAACGTGTGCCGTATACTGAGTATTGTATGTAATATGTGCCGTATACTGAGTATTGTATGTAATATGTGCTGTATACTGAGTATTGTATGTAATGTGTGCTGTATACTGAGTATTGTATGTAATATGTGCTGTATACTGAGTATTGTATGTAATATGTGCTGTATACTGAGTATTGTATGTAATATGTGCTGTATACTGAGTATTGTATGTAATATGTGCTGTATACCGAGTATTGTATGTAATATGTGCTGTATACTGAGTATTGTATGTAATATGTGCTGTATACTGAGTATTGTATGTAATATGTGCCGTATACTACGCTGTATGTAACGTGTGCCGTATACTGAGTATTGTATGTAATATGTGCTGTATACCGAGTATTGTATGTAATATGTGCTGTATACTACGCTGTATGTAATATGTGCTGTATACTACGCTGTATGTAATATGTGCTGTATACTGAGTATTGTATGTAATATGTGCTGTATACTGAGTATTGTATGTAATATGTGCTGTATACTGAGTATTGTATGTAATATGTGCTGTATACTGAGTATTGTATGTTATATATGCCATATACTGAGTATTGTATGTAATATGTGCTGTATACTGAGTATTGTATGTAATATGTGCTGTATACTACGCTGTATGTAATGTGTGCCGTATACTGAGTATTGTATGTAATATGTGCTGTATACTGAGGATTGTATGTAATGTGTGCTGTATACTGAGTATTGTATGTAATATGTGCTGTATACTGAGGATTGTATGTAATATGTGCCGTATACTGAGTATTGTATGTAATATGTGCCGTATACTGAGTATTGTATGTAATATGTGCTGTATACTGAGTATTGTATGTAATGTGTGCTGTATACTGAGGATTGTATGTAATATGTGCTGTATACTGAGTATTGTATGTAATGTGTGCCGTATACTGAGTATTGTATGTAATATGTGCCGTATACTGAGTATTGTATGTAATGTGTGCTGTATACTGAGTATTGTATGTAATATGTGCTGTATACTGAGGATTGTATGTAATATGTGCCGTATACTGAGTATTGTATGTAATATGTGCTGTATACTGAGTATTGTATGTAATATGTGCTGTATACTGAGTATTGTATGTAATGTGTGCTGTATACTGAGTATTGTATGTAATATGTGCTGTATACTGAGTATTGTATGTAATATGTGCCGTATACTGAGTATTGGATGTAATATGTGCCGTATACTGAGTATTGTATGTAATATGTGCCGTATACTGAGTATTGTATGTAATATGTGCTGTATACTACGCTGTATGTAATATGTGCCGTATACTGAGTATTGTATGTAATATGTGCTGTATACTGAGTATTGTATGTAATATGTGCCGTATACTGAGTATTGGATGTAATATGTGCCGTATACTGAGTATTGGATGTAATATGTGCCGTATACTGAGTATTGGATGTAATATGTGCCGTATACTGAGTATTGTATGTAATATGTGCCGTATACTGAGTATTGTATGTAATATGTGCCGTATACTGAGTATTGTATGTAATATGTGCCGTATACTGAGTATTGTATGTAATATGTGCCGTATACTGAGTATTGTATGTAATATGTGCCGTATACTGAGTATTGGATGTAATATGTGCCGTATACTGAGTATTGGATGTAATATGTGCCGTATACTGAGTATTGTATGTAATATGTGCTGTATACTGAGGATTGTATGTAATATGTGCCGTATACTGAGTATTGTATGTAATATGTGCCGTATACTGAGTATTGTATGTAATATGTGCTGTATACTGAGTATTGTATGTAATATGTGCCGTATACTGAGTATTGTATGTAATATGTGCCGTATACTGAGTATTGTATGTAATATGTGCTGTATACTGAGTATTGTATGTAATATGTGCCGTATACTGAGTATTGTATGTAATATGTGCTGTATACTGAGTATTGTATGTAATATGTGCTGTATACTGAGTATTGTATGTAATATGTATATGACTTTTCTTACTGTATATTTACAGGTTTCATCTTGATGCACCATGTGCAAAGCAACAGCCCATTCTGGAAGTGGAGTTCAAAGGTCAAAGAAATGGTGTGTACCCCTCATCAGACACACTTACCTGCTCAGGACATACATATACCCCTCATCAGACACACTTACCTGCTCAGGACATACATATACCCCTCATCAGACACACTTACCTGCTCAGGACATACATATACCCCTCATCAGACACACTTACCTGCTCAGGACATACATATACCCCTCATCAGACACACTTACCTGCTCAGGACATACATATACCCCTCATCAGACACACTTACCTGCTCAGGACATACATATACCCCTCATCAGACACACTTACCTGCTCAGGACATACATATTCCCCTCATCAGACACACTTACCTGCTCAGGACATACATATACCCCTCATCAGACACACTTACCTGCTCAGGACATACATATACCCCTCATCAGACACACTTACCTGCTCAGGACATACATATACCCCTCATCAGACACACTTACCTGCTCAGGACATACATATACCCCTCATCAGACACACTTACCTGCTCAGGACATACATATACCCCTCATCAGACACACTTACCTGCTCAGGACATACATATACCCCTCATCAGACACACTTATCTGCTCAGGACATACATATACCCCTCATCCCACACACTTACCTTCTCAGGACATACATATACCCCCCATCAGACACACTTATCTGCTCAGGACATACATATACCCTCATCCCACACACTTATCTGCCCAGGACATACATATACCCCTCATTAGACACACTTACCTGCTCAGGACATACATATACCCCTCATCAGACACACTTATCTGCTCAGGACATACATATACCCCTCATCAGACACACTTACCTGCTCAGGACATACATATACCCCTCATCCCACACACTTACCTGCTCAGGACATACATATACCCCTCATCCCACACACTTACCTGCTCAGGACATACATATACCCCTCATCAGACACACTTATCTGCTCAGGACATACATATACCCCTCATCAGACACACTTACCTGCTCAGGACATACATATACCCCTCATCAGACACACTTATCTGCTCAGGACATACATATACCCCTCATCCCACACACTTACCTGCTCAGGACATACATATACCCTTCATCAGACACACTTACCTGCTCAGGACATACATATACCCCTCATCAGACACACTTACCTGCCCAGGACATACATATACCCCTCGTCACACACACTTGCCTGCCCAGGACATACATATACCCCTCATCAGACACACTTAGTTCCCTTCATCTACCTTCCATCTTTTCCTGTTCCTCACATCCTCCTTCATCCCCTTAGACGTCCCTCCCCCTAAATCTCCTCTTCGTACACAGGTTATCAGTTCCTCGCCTTTCTATTAAGCGCCGGATCGGGCAGCTACGACCACCGTTTCTTCGCTTACGGTCCTGGCAGATCCTAAAACCCCTGGCGAAGGCCGGTTTACACCCAACTACACGGGTCAGCCGGGTGAGTACAGATGCTCTAGTGTTAGCATGGGGCGGTGTATCTGATGGTGCCTCGCGGTCTTTTCACAGGTTACACTGTTTGTTTCCATGTCCACAAACCTCCAGCACCACAGAAGAATCTTGTGGGGCCCGGATTGAACCAACAAATGCCCACCTCCAATGACTTTGCTTCAAACCTTTTCTATAGGCGCATTTCTGGGTCATTCAACCTCTTCAGAGTGAAACGCCTTTCTAGGTCGATCGGACTTATTCAGGCTGCGATGCGTTTCTAGGTCAATCCTTTTATTTAGGACTAGACCTGAAAGAGGTCAGTTTGACCTAGAAACGTGTCATTTTATACATTTGTTATACTTCCCTCCCGAGTGTGTGCGGTCCCATCAGCACCCCGCAGAGTGGTATAATGATTGGAGACTTCAGTAAGCTCATCACTAGGGGGCGCTGTATCATCTGAACTACCAGGAAATGTATTTTTCTATTTGTCTTGACTGCCGCCATCTTCTCGCCCACAGGCTGTATACACCAGAGCGCCCACGCGCCTCCTGTCTCGCCTTTGGGGACTGTTGAATGAGGTTAGCCTGCCCCACTGGCTGCGGCGCCCCCTTCTGTCCATGTATGTCTGGGCATTCTCTGTAAACATGCAAGAAGCTGAAGTGGAAGATCTTAACAGATACAAGAATCTGGGGGAGCTATTCCGGCGTCCATTAAAGGCGACCGCTCGCACCATTTCTCCTCAGTACTTAGTGAGTATGGTGAACTTCAACCTCTCGCACTACCGTCAGCTCTTCTGCCTACTCCGTCCTAACACACAGTGTTATTGCTTTCTTGTAGGGATTAGGCCTCACATGTCCTTTACTTTACTTCTCAGCTTCTTCTCAGTAAGTGTCTCTGCTGCCCTCAGTTAGGGTTAGGCCAGAAATACCAAATCTCCACAATCCAAGGAAATGGCCGTAAAGTGTAACCGAATAATGGATGGGGATGGTCTTAGATAATCCATAGCAGGAGATCACTCGTGTCCTGAGGAAGGTGTGGTTGGTCGGTGACTGCTCTTCCAGTCTATAGAAGAGGCAATGGGCCATCCAGCTTTGCTTGTCCTCGGCTGATCACTTGTCTGTCCTGAGGACGGTGTGGTTGGTTGGCGACTGCTCTTCCAGTCTATAGAAGAGGCAATGGGCCATCCAGCTTTGCTTGTCCTCGGCTGATCACTTGTCTGTCCTGAGGACGGTGTGGTTGGTTGGCGACTGCTCTTCCAGTCTATAGAAGAGGCAATGGGCCATCCAGCTTTGCTTGTCCTCGGCTGATCACTTGTCTGTCCTGAGGACGGTGTGGTTGGTTGGCGACTGCTCTTCCAGTCTATAGAAGAGGCAATGGGCCATCCAGCTTTGCTTGTCCTCGGCTGATCACTTGTCTGTCCTGAGGATGGTGTGGTTGGTTGGTGACTGCTCTTCCAGTCTATAGATGAGGCTGTCTTCTTGTATGTAGCCTGGATCACATTCACCATTACTCTGTATATCTGTGTCTTGTAGGTCAGTCCTTGTGATGGTCGGGTCCTACATTGTGGCCGAACCCGCGGTTCACAGATTGAACAAGTGAAAGGTCTCTCGTATTCATTGGAGAACTTCCTGGGAACTCAAGACTGGCGGGAGTCAGGATACTCCGGTACACAACAGACTCCTCCCTACCAAAAAAAAATTTGTAGATGTGCAGTGGTGTCAGCCTGTCACATGTGGCCAGTCTGAAGCTTGTCCGGTCCTACTGATCCACTGAGGACGTGGCACAACGTTATAGTCAGATCTTGCTGTCCAGAGTCGTCCCTACAGTCCTCACACAGCACTGCTATATACCCTGTATGGTGGGACCAGCGGCAGCTTTGTCTTCTCCATAGTAATTTATCCCACGTGTCTCCACACTGACCACGCAGGAGACTCTTAGGGTGCTTTCACACTACGTTTGTAGTGTACGGTTGCTGGATCCGTCCGCTCCCGTATCCCAGCCGGATCCTGCCCGAACCCCGTTCATTTCAATGAGCTGACCGGAGTCAAACGCTGACTCCGGTTGTCTCATTTTTGCCCCGTATGCTGTTTTTTGATCGGACCTAAAAACCGTGGTATACCAGCAACAAACGTAGTGTGAAAGTACCCTTAGACAGGTCTTTCTTGCTGTTGACATCTTTTTTTGTTCTAGACCTTAAATTTGTGAAGCAGTTGGGCGTCCGTCCCTCTAATCGTCTCTACCACCACGTTGTGTACTTGGCTCCAGGAGATTATCATCGATTCCATTCTCCGGCCGACTGGAGCATTCAGCACCGAAGACATTTTCCAGGTAAACTCAGTGCACATTATGGCTGATGGAATATGGCCTTTCCTGTCCGTGTCCCTCCTGCGCACAGTCACATCCAGTGGAACATTCCATGTCCCTCCTCCACACAGCCACATATACTGGAACAGTCGCTGTTCCTCCTCCTCACCGCCACATCTGCTGGAACAGTCAGTGTTCCTCCTCCACACAGCCACATCTGCTGGAACAGTCAGTGTTCCTCCTCAGCACAGCCACATCTACTGGAACAGTCAGTGGTCCTCCTCCTCACAGCCACATCTGCTGGAACAGTCAGTGTTCCTCCTGCGCAGTCACATCCAGTGGAATTAATCTTTCTTTCTGCTCCCTCTAGGATCCTTGCTCTCAGTCAGCCCCCATGTTGCCCGATGGGTCCCTGAACTATTCTGTCAGAATGAGCGTGTGGTTCTCAGTGGACAATGGCAGTTTGGCTTCTTCTCCCTTACTGCTGTAGGTGCCACCAATGTCGGCTCCATCCGCATCTATGGTGATTCAGTAAGTACCACATCTCCCAAGATAAGTTAATTGCTGATCCACCCATACACATAAAAGCTGGGGGCACAGCTGAGGGAGAACGCAGCAGATGGGCGCACCATGGTGTGGGAGAAAAGTGTGGGGGAAAAGTGTTGACGAGGTGCACAGTGTTGGGGGAAAGTTGTTGGCGAGGGGCACAGTGTTGGGGGAAAGTTGTTGGCGAGGGGCACAGTGTTGGGGGAAAGGCATTGGCGAGGGGCACAGTGTTGGGGGAAAGGCATTGGCGAGGGGCAGTGTTGGGAGGGAAGGTGTTGGCGAAGGGCAGTGTTGGGAGGGAAGGTGTTGGCGAGGGGCACAGTGTTGGGAGGGAAGGTGTTGGTGAGGTGCACAGTTGGGGGGGGAAGGCATAACTGGGTGCACAGAAGGGGAAGAAGCTTGGTGCAGTGTTGGAGCAGAAGAGGGGAAGAAAAGCAGAGATGGCGCAATATAGTGCAATTGTAATAGGTTGGACAGTTGTCAAAAGTAAGAATATTGCTCACTTACGCGTGTTGTGCAGGTAGGCACAACACTGGCGATCGCATGTAACAGGTAGCAGTGTGCAGTGTAAGGAGGCAGCCTGCCGTCGGTCCCGCTGTGCCAGTGGTGTAGATACAAGGAGGAAACAGCTGGTTCTGGGAAAACCTGGCGAGACCACCGCAGAACTCCGGCAGAAAAATCTGATTTCGGCTATAAGGTGCACACCCTAGAGTTGTGTACAAATGCAGGCTTTATTATTTCATAAAACATGCATGATAAATGGGACAACGTGTTTCAAAGGTTCGTCTCTCTTCTTCAGGTCCTTTTTCAGGAAAAGGACCTGAAGAAGGATGAACCTTTGAAATGCGTTGTCCCATTTATCCTGCATGTTTTCTGAAATAATAAAACCTGCTTTTGTACACAACTCTCGGGTGAACACCTTATAGCCAAAATCAGATTTTTCTGCCGGAGTTCTGCGGTAGCCTCACCAGGTTCTCCCAGAACCAGCTGTTTCCTCCTTGGTGCAGTGTTGGGGGAAGGTGTTGGCGAAGTGCACAGTGTTGCTGGGGGGGGGGGGGGGGGGGAAAGGCATGACTGGGTGCACAGATGGGGAAGAAGCTTGGTGCACAGTGTTGGAGGGATGGGAGTCACCGGATGACAGACATCATTTCTGATAAACTCATTTTCCTCTTTCAAGAACCTACGCACAAATCATTCTTGTCACAAGAAAGGAAAACATCATGACTGCAGCTACACGGAGCAGTACGGGCCCACCGGCCTAGCCCTGGCAAAGGGGGACCCTCTGGGAGAATTTAACTTTGGTTCCACCATTGTTCTGGTCTTTGAAGGCCCTCGAGATTTCAAGTTTCACACAAAAGGTGGAGAAAGAATCTTCATGGGTGAAGCGCTGGGGGCCCTGTAACTCCTCATGGTCCTCAGTCATGGCCCACCCCTCCTCAGTCATCCCCCACCCCCCTCCTCAGTCATGGCCCACCCTCCTCAGTCATCCCCCACCCCCTCCTCCTCAATCAATGCCTTCCCCTCCCAATCATGCCCCCCCCCCCCCCTACCAGTCATGGTCCGTGGTGCAGGGCGCCCAATACTTCACTTTATTTTAATGTTTTGTGCATTTAATAAAGAGATTTTGCAATAAAATATAAAAAAGTGAATTTATTTTATTCATACAAAAATACATCCAATCACTGATATCACATAATCCATGTAGAATGCAGCAACCTACAAGAAGAAGTGCCTGAGGACTGCAGCAACCTACAGGAAGACGCTTCTGGGGACTGCAGCAACCTACAAGAAGAAGTGCCTGAGGACTGCAGCAACCTACAGGAAGACGCTTCTGGGGACTGCAGCAACCTACAGGAAGACGTGCCTGAGGACTGCAGCAAACTACATGAAGACGTGTCTTAGGATTGCAGCCACCTATGAGGAGCCCCCTCCTGGAAGGTTTCCTTGCACCAGGTCCTGTCGGATGGCCCATCGTAGGCCGTACCTCTTCTTCTCTGTGGGGATCACGTATGAGTTGGGCGTTGGTAGAGCCCGGGGGAGCGGCATGGGTGGGGCTGACATCATCCTCTCTCTGACTCCCCATCGTAGTTCCTTCTTGCTTTTCTCTACAGACACCTGGAAGGCGTCCCAGCTCTGCTTGTATTCTTGGTAGCGGCCTACAGGGTCTGAGCGCTGCCGGTACTGCTCCAGCAGGGAATATGGTGGAAGACGGATAAAGGACTTGACCGCTCGGGACTCTCCACTAGAGACTGTTGAACCTTCTGGATCGGTCTCCATGGACAGCTGGGACTCATCACACACCTGCAGCTGACCGTCACTTTTCCTGCGCATGACTTTACGGGTCAGAACTGGTGGCCTTGGTTTTTGCGTATTCGGAGCACCCACTCTGAGTGTGTGCTTAGTGTAGGAATCTGTGTCGTCATTGTGAGCTGGGGCTTGGAGTGAACGCTCCTGATTTAGAGAAGACCATACAGGGAGCTTGTCCCAACCTTCACCATCCTTTGTGGGCCCTGTGGTGTCTTCAGCAGATCCTGAGGAAACCTCCAGGGGCGCTCGGCTGTGCATCAGATGCTCCAGGTCCTGCTTGAACTGTAGAAGCCTTTGTTGGGGAACAGAGTTGAACCCCAGTAGAGACAGCTCTGAGCGGAGCTCCTCCAGGGAGACTGCCTGCGGAACGTTCCTGAGAGAACACTCCGAGGTAGAGCGGTCATGTGACAGAGATCCGGAGCAGGTGAAACTGAACATAGTCCCAGTGCTGCTGGTGGACAGGAACTCTTGACTGTCAGACATCTTATACCGAGGAGAGGACTCTGGGAAGGAAGCAAGAACAAGGGTCAAAGGTGAACAAGTCCCCCCCCCCCTAATATAACGTGTCACCTAGAGTGCGGGAGGCAGAAGACCTTCAGTGATGATGTACAACACCAAACTAGACACCTGACTAGGAGGAGTCGGGACACACTATAAGGGGCTATGTGATCAGGCATATGGAAGAGGAAGACAATAGAGGAGACATCTGTAGGAGGAAGACAAGAGAGGAGAGGAGACATCTGTAGGAGGAAGACAAGAGAGGAGACATCTTTAAGAGGAAGACAATAGGGGAGAGGAGACATATGTAGGAGGAAGACAGAGGAAAGGAGACATCTGTAAGAGGAAGACAATAGAGGAGACATCTGTAAGAGGAAGACAATAGAGGAAAGGAGACATCTGTAAGAGGAAGACAATAGAGGAAAGGAGACATCTGTAAGAGGAAGACAATAGAGGAAAGGAGACATCTGTAAGAGGAAGACAATAGAGGAAAGGAGACATCTGTAAGAGGAAGACAATAGAGGAGACATCTGTAGGAGGAAGACAAGAGAGGAGACATCTTTAAGAGGAAGACAATAGGGGAGAGGAGACATATGTAGGAGGAAGACAGAGGAAAGGAGACATCTGTAAGAGGAAGACAATAGAGGAGACATCTGTAAGAGGAAGACAATAGAGGAAAGGAGACATCTGTAAGAGGAAGACAATAGAGGAAAGGAGACATCTGTAAGAGGAAGACAATAGAGGAGACATCTGTAGGAGGAAGACAAGAGAGGAGACATCTTTAAGAGGAAGACAATAGGGGAGAGGAGACATATGTAGGAGGAAGACAGAGGAAAGGAGACATCTGTAAGAGGAAGACAATAGAGGAGACATCTGTAAGAGGAAGACAATAGAGGAAAGGAGACATCTGTAAGAGGAAGACAATAGAGGAAAGGAGACATCTGTAAGAGGAAGACAATAGAGGAGACATCTGTAAGAGGAAGACAATAGAGGAGACATCTGTAAGAGGAAGACAATAGGGGGTTGGGGGAGATATCTGTAAGGAAGATAATAGGGGTTGGGGGAGACATCTGTAGGAGGAAGACAATAGGGGTTTGAGGGAGACATCTGTAGGAGGAAGACAATAGGGGGTTGGGGGAGACATCTGTAGGAGGAAGACAATAGGGGTTTGAGGGAGACATCTGTAGGAGGAAGACAATAGGGGGTTGGGGGAGACATCTGTAGGAGGAAGATAACAGGGGGTTGGGGGAGACATCTGTAGGAGGAAGATAACAGGGGGTTGGGGGAGACATCGTTAGGAGGAAGATAACGGGGTTGGGGGAGACATCTGTAGGAGGAAGATAACAGGGGGTTGGGGGAGACATCTGTAGGAGGAAGATAACGGGGTTGGGGGAGACATCTGTAGGAGGAAGATAACAGGGGGTTGGGGGAGACATCTGTAGGAGGAAGATAACAGGGGGCTGGGGGAGACATCAGTAAGGAAGATAATAGGGGGTTGGGGGAGACATCTGTAGGAGGAAGATAACAGGGGGTTGGGGGAGACATCTGTAAGGAAGATAATAGGGGGTTGGGGGAGACATCTGTAGGAGGAAGATAACAGGGGGTTGGGGGAGACATCGTTAGGAGGAAGATAACAGGGGGTTGGGGGAGACATCTGTAGGAGGAAGATAATAGGGGGTTGGGGGAGACATCTGTAGGAGGAAGATAACAGGGGGTTGGGGGAGACATCGTTAGGAGGAAGATAACAGGGGGTTGGGGGAGACATCTGTAAGGAAGATAATAGGGGGTTGGGGGAGACATCTGTAGGAGGAAGATAACAGGGGGTTGGGGGAGACATCTGTAGGAGGAAGATAACAGGGGGTTGGGGGAGACATCTGTAGGAGGAAGATACAGGGGGTTGGGGGAGACATATGTAGGAGGAAGATAACAGGGGGTTGGGGGAGACATCTCTAGGAGGAGGATAATAGGGGGTTGGGGGAGACATCTGTAGGAGGAAGATAATAGGGGGTTGGGGGAGACATCTGTAGGAGGAAGATAATAGGGGGTTGGGGAGACATCTGTAGGAGGAAGATAACAGGGGGTTGGGGGAGACATCTGTAGGAGGAAGATAACAGGGGGTTGGGGGAGACATCTGTAGGAGGAAGATAACAGGGGGTTGGGGGAGACATCTGTAGGAGGAAGATAATAGGGGGTTGGGGGAGACATCAGTAAGGAAGATAACAGGGGGTTGGGGGGACATCTGTAGGAGGAAGATAATAGGGGGTTGGGGGAGACATCAGTAAGGAAGATAACGGGGTTGGGGGAGACATCTGTAGGAGGAAGATAATAGGGGATTGGGGGAGACATCTGTAGGAGGAAGATAATAGGGGATTGGGGGAGACATCTGTAGGAGGAAGATAATAGGGGGTTGGGGGAGACATCTGTAAGGAAGATAATAGGGGGTTGGGGGAGACATCAGTAAGGAAGATAATAGGGGGTTGGGGGAGACATCAGTAAGGAAGATAATAGGGGGTTGGGGGAGACATCTGTAAGGAAGATAACAGGGGTTGGGGAGACATCTGTAGGAGGAAGATAACAGGGGGTTGGGGGAGACATCTGTAGGAGGAAGATAACAGGGGGTTGGGGGAGACATCTGTAGGAGGAAGATAACAGGGGGTTGGGGGAGAAATCAGTAAGGAGGATAATAGGGGGTTGGGGGAGACATCTGTAGGAGGAAGATAACAGGGGGTTGGGGGAGACATCTGTAGGAGGAAGATAACAGG
>NW_026608719.1:29958-56665 GCF_029499605.1 Hyla sarda
GTAGCGGTCTGGTGGAGGGGATTAGCGCCCGCACTTACACTCCTCTGATGAAGCGCGGTGTCTGTCAGGCCTTGGAGGAGCGGGTGGAGCATTATGTGCGACGTGGGAGGATCACAGTGCCCTCTGGTGGACAGAATGTCAGGAAGATGGAGGAGAAAGGAACCTGTGAGGCTGATTCCAGATCATCTCCAGAGGGGAAAGAACTGATCCAAGTAGGGTCCGAGGAGCCACCCGAGCCCAGCGCAAAGAAGTCCCGTCCTGCACCGGAGTCTGTCACCAGCACTAACTCTTAAAGGGGCAGCATCACTTTGAGGGTGATTAGTGCCCCTCCTGTGCATGGATGTTCCTGGTACTGCAGCGAAGCGGATCATGTGAATTCTAGAAACAAGGACAAAGGCCCCTGCTCCCACCCCCCGTCCCATCTCCCCCTCTCGTCCTCCCCCAGTACCCTCTCCTTTTCCTGTCCCCTCTGCTCCTCCCCCCGTGTCCCCTCTACTACTCCCCCTCCCAGTGTCCCATCTCTCCCCCCCGTCCACTCTCCTCTGCCCCCTCTCTTCCTTCCTCTTTCCCCCGTGTCCCATCTCTTTCCTCCCCCCCGTCCACTCTCCTCTCCCCCTCTCTTCCTTCCCCTCTTTCTCCCGTCTTTCCCCCCCCCGTTTCTTTACCCCGTCCCCTTTTCCCCCCCCCGTTTCTTTACCCCGTCCCCTCTTTCCCCCTCCCCATGTCCCATCTTTACCCCGTCCCCTTTTCCTCCCTCCGTCCACTCTCCTCTCCCGCCTCTCTTCCCCCTCTTCCACCTGTCTCTCTTCCCATGTCCCCTCTCCCCACTCCGTCTCCTTTTCCTCCCCCCCCCCGTCTCCTTTTCCTCCCCCCCCCCCGTCTCCTTTTCCTCCCCCCCCCCCGTCTCCTTTTCCTCCCCCCCCCCGTCTCCTTTTCCTCCCCCCCCGTCTCCTTTTCCTCCCCCCCCGTCTCCTTTTCCTCCCCCCCCCCCGTCTCCTTTTCCCCCCCCCGTCTCCTTTTCCTCCCCCCCCCCCCCCCGTCTCCTTTTCCTCCCCCCCCCCCCGTCTCCTTTTCCTCCCCCCCCCCGTCTCCTTTTCCTCCCCCCCCCCGGTCTCCTTTTCCTCCCCCCCCCCCCGTCTCCTTTTCCTCTCCACCCCCCCCCCCCGTCTCCTTTTCCTCTCCACCCCCCCGTCTCCTTTTCCTCTCCACCCCCCCCGTCTCCTTTTCCTCTCCACCCCCCCCGTCTCCTTTTCCTCTCCCCCCCCGTCTCCTTTTCCTCTCCCCCCCCCGTCTCCTTTTCCTCTCCCCCCCCCCGTCTCCTTTTCCTCCTCCCCCCCCCCCCCGTCTCCTTTTCCTCCCCCCCGTCTCCTTTTCCTCTCCCCCCGTCTCCTTTTCCTCTCCCCGTTTCCTTTTCCTCCTCCCCCCCAGTCTCCTTTTCCTCCTCCCCCCGTCTCTTTTTCCTCCTCCCCCCGTCTCTTTTTCCTCCTCCCCCCGTCTCCTTTTCCTCCTCCCCCCCGTCTCCTTTTCCTCCTCCCCCCCGTCTCCTTTTCCTCCTCCCCCCCGTCTCCTTTTCCTCCTCCCCCCCCCGTCTCCTTTTCCTCCCCCCCCCGCCGTCTCCTTTTCCTCCCCCCCCCCCGCCGTCTCCTTTTCCCCCCCCGTCTCCTTTTCCCCCCCCCCCCCCCCGTCTCCTTTTCCTCCCCCCCCCCCCCCGTCTCCTTTTCCTCCCCCCCCCCCCGTCTCCTTTTCCTCCCCCCCCCGGTCTCCTTTTCCTCCCCCCCCCCCGTCTCCTTTTCCTCTCCACCCCCCCCCCCCGTCTCCTTTTCCTCTCCACCCCCCCCCGTCTCCTTTTCCTCTCCACCCCCCCCGTCTCCTTTTCCTCTCCACCCCCCCCGTCTCCTTTTCCTCTCCACCCCCCCGTCTCCTTTTCCTCTCCACCCCCCCCGTCTCCTTTTCCTCTCCTCCCCCCCCGTCTCCTTTTCCTCTCCCCCCCGTCTCCTTTTCCTCTCCCCCCCCCGTCTCCTTTTCCTCCTCCCCCCCCCCCGTCTCCTTTTCCTCCCCCCCCCCCGTCTCCTTTTCCTCCCCCCCCCCGTCTCCTTTTCCTCCCCCCCCCGGTCTCCTTTTCCTCCCCCCCCCCCGTCTCCTTTTCCTCTCCACCCCCCCCCCCGTCTCCTTTTCCTCTCCACCCCCCCGTCTCCTTTTCCTCTCCACCCCCCCCGTCTCCTTTTCCTCTCCACCCCCCCCGTCTCCTTTTCCTCTCCCCCCCCGTCTCCTTTTCCTCTCCCCCCCCGTCTCCTTTTCCTCTCCCCCCCCCCGTCTCCTTTTCCTCCTCCCCCCCCCCCCGTCTCCTTTTCCTTCCCCCCGTCTCCTTTTCCTCTCCCCGTTTCCTTTTCCTCCTCCCCCCCAGTCTCCTTTTCCTCCTCCCCCCGTCTCTTTTTCCTCCTCCCCCCGTCTCTTTTTCCTCCTCCCCCCGTCTCCTTTTCCTCCTCCCCCCCGTCTCCTTTTCCTCCTCCCCCCCGTCTCCTTTTCCTCCTCCCCCCCCCGTCTCCTTTTCCTCCCCCCCCGCCGTCTCCTTTTCCTCCCCCCCCGCCGTCTCCTTTTCCCCCCCCCGTCTCCTTTTCCTCCCCCCCCCCGTCTCCTTTTCCTCCCCCCCCCCCCGTCTCCTTTTCCTCCCCCCCCCCCGTCTCCTTTTCCTCCCCCCCCCCGGTCTCCTTTTCCTCCCCCCCCCCCCCGTCTCCTTTTCCTCTCCACCCCCCCCCCCCGTCTCCTTTTCCTCTCCACCCCCCCCCCGTCTCCTTTTCCTCTCCACCCCCCCCGTCTCCTTTTCCTCTCCACCCCCCCCGTCTCCTTTTCCTCTCCACCCCCCCCCGTCTCCTTTTCCTCTCCACCCCCCCCGTCTCCTTTTCCTCTCCTCCCCCCCGTCTCCTTTTCCTCTCCCCCCCCGTCTCCTTTTCCTCTCCCCCCCCGTCTCCTTTTCCTCCTCCCCCCCCCCCCCCGTCTCCTTTTCCTCCCCCCCCGTCTCCTTTTCCTCTCCCCCCGTCTCCTTTTCCTCTCCCCGTTTCCTTTTCCTCCTCCCCCCCAGTCTCCTTTTCCTCCTCCCCCCCAGTCTCCTTTTCCTCCTCCCCCGTCTCTTTTTCCTCCTCCCCCCCGTCTCTTTTTCCTCCTCCCCCCCGTCTCCTTTTCCTCCTCCCCCCCGTCTCCTTTTCCTCCTCCCCCCCGTCTCCTTTTCCTCCCCCCCCCCGTCTCCTTTTCCTCCCCCCCCCCGTCTCCTTTTCCTCCCCCCCCGTCTCCTTTTCCTCCCCCCCCGCCGTCTCCTTTTCCCCCCCCGTCTCCTTTTCCTCCCCCCCCCGTCTCCTTTTCCTCCCCCCCCCGTCTCCTTTTCCTCCCCCCCCCCCGTCTCCTTTTCCTCCCCCCCCCCGTCTCCTTTTCCTCCCCCCCCCCCCCGTCTCTCCCCCCCGTCTCCTTTTCCTCTCCACCCCCCCATCTCCTTTTCCTCTCCACCCCCCCCGTCTCCTTTTCCTCTCCCCCCCTCGTCTCCTTTTCCTCTCCCCCCCCGTCTCCTTTTCCTCTCCCCCCCCGTCTCCTTTTCCTCCTCCCCCCCCCGTCTCCTTTTCCTCCTCCCCCCCCGTCTCCTTTTCCTCCCCCCCCCCGTCTCCTTTTCCTCTCCCCCCGTCTCCTTTTCCTCTCCCCCCGTCTCCTTTTCCTCTCCCCCCGTCTCCTTTTCCTCCTCCCCCCCGTCTCCTTTTCCTCCTCCCCCCCGTCTCCTTTTCCTCCTCCCCCCCGTCTCCTTTTCCTCCTCCCCCCCCGTCTCCTTTTCCTCCCCCCCGTCTCCTTTTCCTCCTCCCTCCCCGTCTCCTTTTCCTCTCCCCGTCTCCTTTTCCTCCCCCCCCGTCTCCTTTTCCTCCCCCCCCGTCTCCTTTTCCTCCCCCCCCCCCCGTCTCCTTTTCCTCCCCCCCCCGTCTCCTTTTCCTCCCCCCCCGTCTCCTTTTCCTCCCCCCCCCCGTCTCCTTTTCCTCCTCCCCCCCGTCTCCTTTTCCTCCTCCCCCCGTCTCTTTTTCCTCCTCCCCCCGTCTCTTTTTCCTCCTCCCCACCGTCTCCTTTTCCTCCTCCCCCCCGTCTCCTTTTCCTCCTCCCCCCCCGTCTCCTTTTCCTCCTCCCCCGTCTCCTTTTCCTCCTCCCCCCCGTCTCCTTTTCCTCCTCCCCCCCGTCTCCTTTTCCTCCTCCCCCCCGTCTCCTTTTCCTCCTCCCCCCGTCTCCTTTTCCTCCTCCCCCCCGTCTCCTTTTCCTCCTCCCCCCCCGTCTCCTTTTCCTCCCCCCCCCGTCTCTTTTTCCTCCTCCCCCCCCGTCTCCTTTTCCTCCTCCCCCCCCGTCTCCTTTTCCTCCTCCCCCCCCCCCCGTCTCCTTTTCCTCCTCCCCCCCCCGTCTCCTTTTCCTCTCCCCCCCCCCCCCCGTCTCCTTTTCCTCTACCCCCCCCCCCCCGGGGTCTCCTTTTCCTCCCCCCCCCCCCCCCCCCCGGGGTCTCCTTTTCCTCCCCCCCGGTCTCCTTTTCCTCCCCCCCGGTCTCCTTTTCCTCCCCCCCCGGTCTCCTTTTCCTCCTTCCCCCCCCCCGGTCTCCTTTTCCTCTCTCCCCCCCCCCCCCCCCCTCCCCGGTCTCCTTTTCCTCCTACTCCCCCCCCGTCCACTCTCCTCTCCCCCCTGATGTCTTGTCAGCTGATGACATTGGCAACGCTGCGAGAAAAGGCAGAGGAACAGTCTGGGAATGAATACAGAATTAGCTCCATAAATCTTCACACCTTGTGCCTGTTTTCTGTTAAACCCTTTAGTCATAAAACTTCACATTTATTATAAGGCTATGTTCACTACAGCGGAGAAAAAAACGATCCTGCAGGCCAGTGTGTGTGATCAGGAACAGATCCTGCAGGCCAGTGTGTGTGATCCGGAACAGATCCTGCAGGTAGTCAGTGTGTGTGATCAGGAACAGATCCTGCAGGTAGTCAGTGTGTGTGTGATCAGGAACAGATCCTGCAGGTAGTCAGTGTGTGTGTGATCAGGAACAGATCCTGCAGGTAGTCAGTGTGTGTGATCCGGAACAGATCCTGCAGGTAGTCTGTGTGTGAACCGGAACAGATCCTGCAGGTAGTCAGTGTGTGTGATCCGGAACAGATCCTGCAGGTAGTCAGTGTGTGTGATCAGGAACAGATCCTGCAGGTAGTCAGTGTGTGTGATCAGGAACAGATCCTGCAGGTAGTCAGTGTGTGTGATCAGGAACAGATCCTGCAGGTAGTCAGTGTGTGTGATCAGGAACAGATCCTGCAGGTAGTCAGTGTGTGTGATCAGGAACAGATCCTGCAGGTAGTCAGTGTGTGTGATCAGGAACAGATCCTGCAGGTAGTCAGTGTGTGTGATCAGGAACAGATCCTGCAGGTAGTCAGTGTGTGTGTGATCAGGAACAGATCCTGCAGGTAGTCAGTGTGTGTGTGTGATCAGGAACAGATCCTGCAGGTAGTCAGTGTGTGTGTGATCAGGAACAGATCCTGCAGGTAGTCAGTGTGTGTGTGATCAGGAACAGATCCTGCAGTTAGTCAGTGTGTGTGATCAGGAACAGATCCTGCAGATCAGTGTGTGTGATCAGGAACAGATCCTGCAGGTCAGTGTGTGTGATCCGGAACAGATCCTGCAGGTAGTCAGTGTGTGTGATCAGGAACAGATCCTGCAGGTAGTCAGTGTGTGTGATCAGGAACAGATCCTGCAGGTAGTCAGTGTGTGTGATCAGGAACAGATCCTGCAGGTAATCAGTGTGTGTGATCAGGAACAGATCCTGCAGGTAGTCAGTGTGTGTGTGATCAGGAACAGATCCTGCAGGTCAGTGTGTGTGTGATCAGGAACAGATCCTGCAGGTCAGTGTGTGTGTGATCCGGAACAGATCCTGCAGGTCAGTGTGTGTGATCAGGAACAGATCCTGCAGGTAGTCGGTGTGTGTGATCAGGAACAGATCCTGCAGATCAGTGTGTGATCCGGAACAGATCCTGCAGGTCAGTGTGTGTGATCCGGAACAGATCCTGCAGGTAGTCAGTGTGTGTGATCAGGAACAGATCCTGCAGGTAGTCAGTGTGTGTGATCAGGAACAGATCCTGCAGGTAGTCAGTGTGTGTGATCAGGAACAGATCCTGCAGGTCAGTGTGTGTGATCCGGAACAGATCCTGCAGGTCAGTGTGTGTGATCCGGAACAGATCCTGCAGGTCAGTGTGTGATCCGGAACAGATCCTGCAGGTAGTCAGTGTGTGTGATCAGGAACAGATCCTGCAGGTCAGTGTGTGTGATCAGGAACAGATCCTGCAGGTAGTCAGTGTGTGTGTGATCAGGAACAGATCCTGCAGGTAGTCAGTGTGTGTGATCAGGAACAGATCCTGCAGGTAGTCAGTGTGTGTGATCAGGAACAGATCCTGCAGGTAGTCAGTGTGTGTGTGATCAGGAACAGATCCTGCAGGTCAGTGTATGTGATCAGGAACAGATCCTGCAGGTAGTCAGTGTGTGTGATCAGGAACAGATCCTTCAGGTAGTCAGTGTGTGTGATCAGGAACAGATCCTGCCGGTCAGTGTGTGTGTGATCAGGAACAGATCCTGCAGGTAGTCAGTGTGTGTGATCAGGAACAGATCCTGCAGGTAGTCAGTGTGTGTGATCAGGAACAGATCCTGCAGGTAGTCAGTGTGTGTGATCAGGAACAGATCCTGCAGGTAGTCAGTGTGTGTGTGATCAGGAACAGATCCTGCAGGTAGTCAGTGTGTGTGTGTGATCAGGAACAGATCCTGCAGGTAGTCAGTGTGTGTGTGATCAGGAACAGATCCTGCAGGTAGTCAGTGTGTGTGTGATCAGGAACAGATCCTGCAGGTAGTCAGTGTGTGTGATCAGGAACAGATCCTGCAGGTAGTCAGTGTGTGTGATCAGGAACAGATCCTGCCGGTCAGTGTGTGTGTGATCAGGAACAGATCCTGCAGGTTAGTAATTGTGCACATTGTGTTTTAATATTGTACAAATACACCATGCCCCCCCCCCCCCCCCAAAAGAAAAAATAATAATAATAAAGTGAACTCTTTAACACCACAATGTGATAATTGTGTGAGATCCCACTGTCCACTCAGGAAGAACACTGATTGACAATCAATTTCACATGGAACAGACAACACGTGGAAATTATAGGCAATTAGCAAGACACCCCCAATAAAGGAGTGGTTCTGCAGGTGGTGACCACAGACCACTTCTCAGTACCTATGCTTCCTGATATTTTGGTCACTTTTGAATGCTGGCGGTGCTTTCACTCGTGTGGATTGTAGACTCTGTCTCATGCTACCACTAAAGTGGCTCAGGTAGTGCAGCTCATCCAGGATGGCACATCAATGTGAGCTGTGACAAGGTTTGTCTGTCGGCGTAGTGTCCAGAGCATGGAGGCGCTACCAGGAGACAGGTCAGTACATCAGGAGATGTGTAGGAGGGCAACAACCCAGCAGCAGGACTGTTACCTCCGCCTTTATACAAGGAGGAGCCCTGCCAGAGCCCTGCAAAATGACCTCGAGCAGGTCACAAATGTGCATGTGTCCACTCAAACGGTCAGAAACAGACTCCATGATGGTGGTATGAGGGCCCGACGTCCACAGGTGGGGGTTGTGCTTACAGCCCAACACCATGCAGGACGTTTGGTATTTGCCAGAGAACACAAAGATTGGAAAATTCACCACTGGTGCCCTGTGCTCCTCACAGATGAAAGCAGGTTCACACTGAGCACATGTGACAGAGTCTGGAGACGCCGTGGAGAACGTTCTGCGGCCTGCAACATCCTCCATGACCGGTTTGGCGGTGGGTCAGTAATGGTGTGGGGTGGCCGCACAGCCCTCCATGTGCTTGTCAGAGGTAGCCTGACTGCCATTAGGTACCGAGATGAGATCCTCAGACCCCTTGTGAGACCATATGCTGGTGCGGTTGGGTTCCTCCTAATACAAGACAATACTAGACCTCATGTGTCTGGAGTGTGTCAGCAGTTCCTACAAGAGGAAGGCATTGATGCTATGGACTGCCCGCCCGTTCCCCTAAATCCGATTGAGCACATCTGGGACGTCTCGCTCCATCCACCACAGACTGTCCAGGAGTTGGCGGATGCTTTAGTCCAGGTCTGGGAGGACATCTCTCAGGAGACCATCCTCCACCTCATCAGGAGCATGACCAGGCGGGGAGGTCATACGGGCACGTGGAGGCCACACACACTACTGAGCCTCATTGGGACTTGTGTTAAGGACATTACATAAAGTTGGATCGGCCTGTAGTGGGGTTTTCCACTGTGATTTTGAGGGTGACTCCATGTCCGGACCTCCATGGGTTAATGATTTCCATTGATAATTTTTGGTGATTTTGTTGTCGTTCAACTATGTAAAGAGGAAAGTATTTCATACGTTAGCTCATTCAGATCTACGTTGTGTTATCGCAGGGAGACCTTTATTTTGTATTGTATAAATATACTATAGTAATTGTGCACATTGTATAAATATACTACAGTAATTGTGCACAGTGTATAAATATACTACAGTAATTGTGCACATTGTATAAATATACTACAGTAATTGTGCACATTGTATAAATATACTACAGTAATTGTGGACATTGTAAAAATATACTATAGTAATTGTGCACACTGTATAAATATACTACAGTAACTGTGCACATTGTATGAATATACTACAGTAATTGTGCACATTGTATAAATATACTACAGTAATTGTGCACATTGTATAAATATACTACAGTAATTGTGCACATTGTATAAATATACTACAGTAATTGTGGACATTGTAAAAATATACTATAGTAATTGTGCACATTGTATAAATATACGACAGTAATTGTGCACATTGTATAAATATACTACAGTAATTGTGCACATTGTAAAAATATACGACAGTAATTGTGCACATTGTATAAATATACTACAGTAATTGTGCACACTGTATAAATATACTACAGTAATTGTGCACACTGTATAAATATACTACAGTAATTGTGCACACTGTATAAATATACTACAGTAATTGTGCACACAGTATAAATATACAACTGTAACTGTGCACACTGTATAAATATACTACAGTAACTGTGCACACTGTATAAATATACTACAGTAATTGTGCACACAGTATAAATATACAACTGTAATTGTGCACACGGTATAAATATTTTACACTAATTGTGCACATTGTATAAATATACGACAGTAATTGTGCACATTGTATAAATATACGACAGTAATTGTGCACATTGTAAAAATATACGACAGTAATTGTGCACATTGTAAAAATATACGACAGTAATTGTGCACATTGTAAAAATATACTACAGTAATTGTGCACATTGTATAAATATACTACAGTAATTGTGCACTTTGTATAAATATACGACAGTAATTGTGGACATTGTAAAAATATACGACAGTAATTGTGCACATTGTAAAAATATACTACAGTAATTGTGCACATTGTATAAATATACTACAGTAATTGTGCACATTGTATAAATATACTACAGTAATTGTGCACACTAAAAATATACTACAGTAATTGTGCACACTGTATAAATATACTACAATAATTGTGCACACTGTATAAATATACTACAGTAATTGTGCACATTGTATAAATATACGACAGTAATTGTGCACATTGTAAAAATATACGACAGTAATTGTGCACACTGTATAAATATACTACAGTAATTGTGCACATTGTAAAAATATACTACAGTAATTGTGCACATTGTAAAAATATACAACAGTAATTGTGCACACTAAAAATATACTACAGTAATTGTGCACACTGTATAAATATACTACAGTAATTGTGCACATTGTAAAAATATACAACAGTAATTGTGCACACTAAAAATATACTATAGTAATTGTGCACACTGTATAAATATACTACAGTAATTGTGCACACTGTATAAATATACTACAGTAATTGTGCACACTGTATAAATATACGACAGTAATTGTGCACATTGTATAAATATACTACAGTAATTGTGCACACTGTATAAATATACTACAGTAATTGTGCACACTGTATAAATATACTACAGTAATTGTGCACATTGTATAAATATACGACAGTAATTGTGCACATTGTAAAAATATACGACAGTAATTGTGCACATTGTAAAAATATACAACAGTAATTGTGCACACTAAAAATATACTACAGTAATTGTGCACACTGTATAAATATACTACAATAATTGTGCACATTGTATAAATATACGACAGTAATTGTGCACATTGTAAAAATATACTACAGTAATTGTGCACATTGAAAAATATACAACAGTAATTGTGCACACTAAAAATATACTACAGTAATTGTGCACACTGTATAAATATACTACAGTAATTGTGCACATTGTAAAAATATACTACAGTAATTGTGCACATTGTAAAAATATACAACAGTAATTGTGCACACTAAAAATATACTACAGTAATTGTGCACACTGTATAAATATACTACAATAATTGTGCACACTGTATAAATATACTACAGTAATTGTGCACATTGTATAAATATACGACAGTAATTGTGCACATTGTAAAAATATACTACAGTAATTGTGCACATTGAAAAATATACAACAGTAATTGTGCACACTAAAAATATACTACAGTAATTGTGCACACTGTATAAATATACTACAGTAATTGTGCACATTGTATAAATATACTACAGTAATTGTGCACATTGTATAAATATACTACAGTAATTGTGCACACTGTATAAATATACTACAGTAATTGTGCACATTGTATAAATATACTACAGTAATTGTGCACACTGTATAAATATACTACAGTAATTGTGCACACTGTATAAATATACTACAGTAATTGTGCACACTGTATAAATATACTGCAGTAATTGTGCACACTGTATAAATATACTACTGTAATTGTGCACACTGTATAAATATACTACAGTAACTGTGCACACTGTATAAATATACTACAGTAATTGTGCACACAGTATAAATATACAACTGTAATTGTGCACATTGTATAAATATACTACAGTAATTGTGCACACTGTATAAATATACTACTGTAATTGTGCACACTGTATAAATATACTACAGTAACTGTGCACACTGTATAAATATACTACAGTAATTGTGCACACAGTATAAATATACAACTGTAATTGTGCACATTGTATAAATATACTACAGTAATTGTGCACATTGTATAAATATACTACAGTAATTGTGCACATTGTATAAATATACTACAGTAATTGTGCACATTGTATAAATATACTACAGTAATTGTGCACATTGTATAAATATACTACAGTAATTGTGCACATTGTATAAATATACTACAGTAATTGTGGACATTGTATAAATATACTACAGTAATTGTGCACATTGTATAAATATACTACACTCATTGTGCACACTGTATAAATATACTACAGTAATTGTGCACTTTAAGATATAAACCTGGGGTATGACTTACAAATTTAATATACACTTTATTGGGTATATTCAGATAAAACATTTAACCCCTACTACACAAACAAGTTACTGTCTTGTGACCGCAAAGAAAAAAAATCAGAGAATAGAATAAAAGATACATAATGTTCAGCACCTGGATTATTGCACATATATAATCAATGGTCACTCATTAGTCACATGACAGTGTCTTATTGCACATGTATAGTTGGTTGTCACTCATTAGTCAGTTGTCAGTGACCAATTATATTGCAAATTTTTTCCTGCGCTCATACAGTATATACATTTTATTGGGACCTCGGGAGGTAAATATAAATGACAGTATAGTGAAGACTAGTGTGCACAATCCTTACACTCCCTATTATTCCCTATAATGTAGTGTAAATGACAGTATAGTGAAGACTAGTGTGCACAATCCTTACACTCCCTATTATCCCCTATAATGTAGTGTAAATGGCAGTATAGTGAAGACTAGTGTGCACAATCCTTACACTCCCTATTATCCCCTATAATGTAGTGTAAATGACAGTATAGTGAAGACTAGTGTGCACAATCCCTACACTCCCTATTATCCCCTATAATGTAGTGTAAATGACAGTATAGTGAAGACTAGTGTGCACAATCCTTACACTCCGTATTATTCCCTATAATGTAGTGTAAATGACAGTATAGTGTAGACTAGTGTGCACAATCCTTACACTCCCTATTATCCCCTATAATGTAGTATAAATGACAGTATAGTGTAGACTAGTGTGCACAATCCTTACACTCCCTATTATCCCCTATAATGTAGTATAAATGACAGTATAGTGAAGACTAGTGTGCACAATCCCTACACTCCCTATTATCCCCTATAATGTAGTGTAAATGACAGTATAGTGAAGACTAGTGTGCACAATCCTTACACTCCCTATTATCCCCTATAATGTAGTGTAAATGACAGTATAGTGAAGACTAGTGTGCACAATCCTTACACTCCCTATTATCCCCTATAATGTAGTGTAAATGACAGTATAGTGAAGACTAGTGTGCACAATCCTTACACTCCCTATTATCCCCTATAATGTAGTATAAATGACAGTATAGTGTAGACTAGTGTGCACAATCCTTACACTCCCTATTATCCCCTATAATGTAGTGTAAATGACAGTATAGTGAAGACTAGTGTGCACAATCCTTACACTTCCTATTATCCCCTATAATGTAGTGTAAATGACAGTATAGTGTAGACTAGTGTGCACAATCCCTACACTCCCTATTATCCCCTATAATGTAGTGTAAATGACAGTATAGTGAAGACTAGTGTGCACAATCCTTACACTTCCTATTATCCCCTATAATGTAGTGTAAATGACAGTATAGTGAAGACTAGTGTGCACAATCCTTACACTCCCTATCATCCCCTATAATGTAGTGTAAATGACAGTATAGTGAAGACTAGTGTGCACAATCCTTACACTCCCTATCATCCCCTATAATGTATTGTAAATTACAGTATAGTGAAGACTAGTGTGCAAAATCCTTACACTCCCTATTATCCCCTATAATATAGTGTAAATGACAGTATAGTGAAGACTAGTGTGCACAATCCTTACACTCCCTATTATCCCCTATAATGTAGTATAAATGACAGTATAGTGAAGACTAGTGTGCACAATCCCTACACTCCCTATTATTCCCTATAATGTAGTGTAAATGACAGTATAGTGAAGACTAGTGTGCACAATCCCTACACTCCCTATTATCCCCTATAATGTAGTGTAAATGACAGTATAGTGAAGACTAGTGTGCACAATCCTTACACTCCCTATCATCCCCTATAATGTATTGTAAATGACAGTATAGTGAAGACTAGTGTGCACAATCCTTACACTCCCTATCATCCCCTATAATGTAGTGTAAATGACAGTATAGTGTAGACTAGTGTGCACAATCCTTACACTCCCTATTATCCCCTATAATGTAGTGTAAATGACAGTATAGTGAAGACTAGTGTGCACAATCCCTACACTCCCTATTATTCCCTATAATGTAGTGTAAATGACAGTATAGTGAAGACTAGTGTGCACAATCCCTACACTCCCTATTATTCCCTATAATGTAGTGTAAATGACAGTATAGTGAAGACTAGTGTGCACAATCCTTACACTCCCTATTATCCCCTATAATGTAGTGTAAATGACAGTATAGTATAGACTAGTGTGCACAATCCTTACACTCCCTATTATCCCCTATAATGTAGTGTAAATGACAGTATAGTGAAGACTAGTGTGCACAATCCTTACACTCCCTATTATCCCCTATAATGTAGTGTAAATGACAGTATAGTGTAGACTAGTGTGCACAATCCTTACACTCCCTATTATCCCCTATAATGTAGTGTAAATGACAGTATAGTGAAGACTAGTGTGCACAATCCTTACACTCCCTATTATTCCCTATAATTTAGTGTAAATGACAGTATAGTGAAGACTAGTGTGCACAATCCTTACACTCCCTTTTATCCCCTATAATGTAGTGTAAATGACAGTATAGTGAAGACTAGTGTGCACAATCCTTACACTCCCTATTATCCCCTATAATGTAGTGTAAATGACAGTATAGTGAAGACTAGTGTGCACAATCCTTACACTCCCTATTATCCCCTATAATGTAGTGTAAATGACAGTATAGTGTAGACTAGTGTGCACAATCCTTACACTCCCTATTATCCCCTATAATGTAGTGTAAATGACAGTATAGTGAAGACTAGTGTGCACAATCCTTACACTCCCTATTATTCCCTATAATTTAGTGTAAATGACAGTATAGTGAAGACTAGTGTGCACAATCCTTACACTTCCTATTATCCCCTATAATGTAGTGTAAATGACAGTATAGTGAAGACTAGTGTGCACAATCCCTACACTCCCTATTATTCCCTATAATGTATTGTAAATGACAGTATAGTGAAGACTAGTGTGCACAATCCCTACACTCCCTATTATTCCCTATAATGTAGTGTAAATGACAGTATAGTGAAGACTAGTGTGCACAATCCCTACACTCCCTATTATTCCCTATAATGTATTGTAAATGACAGTATAGTGAAGACTAGTGTGCACAATCCCTACACTCCCTATTATTCCCTATAATGTAGTGTAAATGACAGTATAGTGAAGACTAGTGTGCACAATCCCTACACTCCCTATTATTCCCTATAATGTATTGTAAATGACAGTATAGTGAAGACTAGCGTGCACAATCCTTACACTCCCTATTATTCCCTATAATGTAGTATAAATGACAGTATAGTGTAGACTAGTGTGCACAATCCTTACACTCCCTATTATTCCCTATAATGTAGTATAAATGACAGTATAGTGAAGACTAGTGTGCACAATCCCTCCACTCCCTATTATTCCCTATAATGTAGTGTAAATGACAGTATAGTGAAGACTAGTGTGCACAATCCTTACACTCCCTATTATCCCCTATAATGTAGTATAAATGACAGTATAGTGTAGACTAGTGTGCACAATCCTTACACTCCCTATTATCCCCTATAATGTAGTGTAAATGACAGTATAGTGAAGACTAGTGTGCACCATCCCTACACTCCCTATTATCCCCTATAATGTAGTGTAAATGACAGTATAGTGAAGACTAGTGTGCACAATCCTTACACTCCCTATTATTCCCTATAATGTAGTGTAAATGACAGTATAGTGAAGACTAGTGTGCACAATCCTTACACTCCCTATTATCCCCTATAATGTAGTGTAAATGACAGTATAGTGAAGACTAGTGTGCACAATCCTTACACTCCCTATTATCCTCTATAATATAGTGTAAATGACAGTATAGTGTAGACTAGTGTGCACAAATCTTACACTCCCTATTATTCCTTATAATGTAGTGTAAATGACAGTATAGTGAAGACTAGTTTGCACAATCCTTACACTCCCTATTATCCCCTATAATGTAGTGTAAATGACAGTATAGTGAAGACTAGTGTGCACAATCCCTACACTCCCTATTATCCCCTATAATGTAGTATAAATGACAGTATAGTGAAGACTAGTGTGCACAATCCGTACACTCCCTATTATCCCCTATAATGTAGTGTAAATGACAGTATAGTGAAGACTAGTGTGCACAATCCGTACACTCCCTATTATCCCCTATAATGTAGTGTAAATGACAGTATAGCGAAGACTAGTGTGCACAATCCTTACACTCCCTATTATCCCCTATAATGTAGTGTAAATGACAGTATAGTGAAGACTAGTGTGCACAATCCTTACACTCCCTATTATTCCCTATAATGTAGTGTAAATGACAGTATAGTGAAGACTAGTGTGCACAATCCCTACACTCCCTATTATCCCCTATAATGTAGTGTAAATGACAGTATAGTGAAGACTAGTGTGTACAATCCTTACACTCCCTATTATTCCCTATAATGTAGTGTAAATGACAGTATAGTGAAGACTAGTGTGCACAATCCTTACACTCCCTATTATCCCCTATAATGTAGTATAAATGACAGTATAGTGAAGACTAGTGTGCACAATCCTTACACTCCCTATTATCCCCTATAATGTAGTATAAATGACAGTATAGTGAAGACTAGTGTGCACCATCCTTACACTCCCTATTATCCCCTATAATGTAGTGTAAATGACAGTATAGTGAAGACTAGTGTGCACCATCCTTACACTCCCTATTATTCCCTATAATGTAGTGTAAATGACAGTATAGTGAAGACTAGTGTGCACAATCCTTACACTCCCTATTATCCCCTATAATGTAGTGTAAATGACAGTATAGTGAAGACTAGTGTGCACAATCCTTACACTCCCTATTATTCCCTATAATGTAGTATAAATGACAGTATAGTGAAGACTAGTGTGCACAATCCTTACACTCCCTATTATCCCCTATAATGTAGTGTAAATGACAGTATAGTGAAGACTAGTGTGCACAATCCGTACACTCCCTATTATCCCCTATAATGTAGTGTAAATGACAGTATAGTATAGACTAGTGTGCACAATCCTTCCACTCCCTATTATCCCCTATAATGTAGTGTAAATGACAGTATAGTGAAGACTAGTGTGCACAATCCCTACACTCCCTATTATCCCCTATAATGTAGTGTAAATGACAGTATAGTGAAGACTAGTGTGTACAATCCTTACACTCCCTATTATTCCCTATAATGTAGTGTAAATGACAGTATAGTGAAGACTAGTGTGCACAATCCTTACACTCCCTATTATCCCCTATAATGTAGTATAAATGACAGTATAGTGAAGACTAGTGTGCACCATCCTTACACTCCCTATTATCCCCTATAATGTAGTGTAAATGACAGTATAGTGAAGACTAGTGTGCACAATCCTTACACTCCCTATTATCCCCTATAATGTAGTGTAAATGACAGTATAGTGAAGACTAGTGTGCACAATCCTTACACTCCCTATTATTCCCTATAATGTAGTATAAATGACAGTATAGTGAAGACTAGTGTGCACAATCCTTACACTCCCTATTATCCCCTATAATGTAGTGTAAATGACAGTATAGTGAAGACTAGTGTGCACAATCCTTACACTCCCTATTATTCCCTATAATGTAGTGTAAATGACAGTATAGTGAAGACTAGTGTGCACAATCCTTACACTCCCTATTATTCCCTATAATGTAGTGTAAATGACAGTATAGTGAAGACTAGTGTGCACTATCCCTCCACTCCCTATTATCCCCTATAATGTAGTGTAAATGACAGTATAGTATAGACTAGTGTGCACAATCCTTACACTCCCTATTATCCCCTATAATGTAGTGTAAATGACAGTATAGTGAAGACTAGTGTGCAAAATCCTTACACTCCCTATTATCCCCTATAATGTAGTGTAAATGACAGTATAGTGAAGACTAGTGTGCACAATCCCTACACTCCCTATTATCCCCTATAATGTAGTGTAAATGGCAGTATAGTGAAGACTAGAGTGCACAATCCTTCCACTCCCTATTATCTCCTATAATGTAGTGTAAATGGCAGTATAGTGAAGACTAGAGTGCACAATCCCTACACTCCCTATTATCTCCTATAATGTAGTGTAAATGACAGTATAGTGAAGACTAGAGTGCACAATCCCTGACACTCCCTGTTATCCCCCTATAATGTAGTGTAAATGACAGTATAGTGAAGACTAGTGTGCACAATCCTTACACTCCGTATTATCCCCCATAATGTAGTGTAAATGACAGTATAGTGAAGACTAGTGTGCACAATCCCTACACTCCCTATAACCTCTATAATGTAGTGTAAATGACAGTATAGTGAAGACTAGTGTGCACAATCCCTACACTCCCTATTATCCCCTATAATGTAGTGTAAATTACAGTATAGTGAAGACTAGTGTGCACAATCCCTACACTCCCTATTATTCCCTATAGTGTAGTGTAAATGACAGTATAGTGAAGACTAGTGTGCACAATCCTTACACTCCCTATTATCCCCTATAATGTATTGTAAATGACAGTATAGTGAAGACTAGTGTGCACAATCCTTACACTCCCTATTATCCCCTATAATGTAGTGTAAATAACAGTATAGTGAAGACTAGTGTGCACAATCCTTACACTCCCTATTATTCCCTATAATGTAGTGTAAATGACAGTATAGTGAAGACTAGTGTGCACAATCCTTACACTCCCTATTATCCCCTATAATGTAGTGTAAATGACAGTATAGCGAAGACTAGTGTGCACAATCCTTACACTCCCTATTATCCCCTATAATGTAGTGTAAATGACAGTATAGTGAAGACTAGTGTGCACAATCCTTACACTCCCTATTATTCCCTATAATGTAGTGTAAATGACAGTATAGTGAAGACTAGTGTGCACAATCCTTACACTCCCTATTATCCCCTATAATGTAGTGTAAATGACAGTATAGCGAAGACTAGTGTGCACAATCCTTACACTCCCTGTTATCCCCTATAATGTAGTGTAAATGACAGTATAGTGAAGACTAGTGTGCACAATCCTTACACTCCCTGTTATCCCCTATAATGTAGTGTAAATGACAGTATAGTGAAGACTAGTGTGCACTATCCCTACACTCCCTATTATCCCCTATAATGTAGTGTAAATGACAGTATAGTGTAGACTAGTGTGCACAATCCTTACACTCCCTATTATCTCCTATAATGTAGTGTAAATGACAGTATAGTGAAGACTAATGTGCACAATCCCTACACTCCCTATCATCCCCTATAATGTAGTGTAAATGACAGTATAGTGTAGACTAGTGTGCACAATCCTTACACTCCCTATCATCCCCTATAATGTAGTGTAAATGACAGTATAGTGAAGACTAGTGTGCACAATCCTTACACTCCCTATTATTCCCTATAATGTAGTGTAAATGACAGTATAGTGAAGACTAGTGTGCACAATCCCTACACTCCCTATTATCCCCTATAATGTAGTGTAAATGACAGTATAGTGAAGACTAGTGTGCACAATCCTTACACTCCCTATTATCCCCTATAATGTAGTGTAAATGACAGTATAGTATAGACTAGTGTGCACAATCCTTACACTCCCTATTATCCCCTATAATGTAGTGTAAATGACAGTATAGTGAAGACTAGTGTGCACAATCCTTACACTCCCTATTATTCCCTATAATGTAGTGTAAATGACAGTATAGTGAAGACTAGTGTGCACAATCCTTACACTCCCTATTATCCCCTATAATGTAGTGTAAATGACAGTATAGTGTAGACTAGTGTGCACAATCCTTACACTCCCTATTATCCCCTATAATGTAGTGTAAATGACAGTATAGTGTAGACTAGTGTGCACAATCCTTACACTCCCTATTATCCCCTATAATGTAGTGTAAATGACAGTATAGTGTAGACTAGTGTGCACTATCCCTACACTCCCTATTATCCCCTATAATGTAGTGTAAATGACAGTATAGTGTAGACTAGTGTGCACAATCCTTACACTCCCTATTATTCCCTATAATGTAGTGTAAATGACAGTATAGTGAAGACTAGTGTGCACAATCCTTACACTCCCTATTATCTCCTATAATGTAGTGTAAATGACAGTATAGTGAAGACTAATGTGCACAATCCCTACACTCCCTATCATCCCCTATAATGTAGTGTAAATGACAGTATAGTGTAGACTAGTGTGCACAATCCTTACACTCCCTATCATCCCCTATAATGTAGTGTAAATGACAGTATAGTGAAGACTAGTGTGCACAATCCTTACACTCCCTATTATCCCCTATAATGTAGTGTAAATGACAGTATAGTGAAGACTAGTGTGCACAATCCTTACACTCCCTATCATCCCCCTATAATGTAGTGTAAATGACAGTATAGTGAAGACTAGTGTGCACAATCCCTACACTCCCTATTATTCCCTATAATGTAGTATAAATGACAGTATAGTGAAGACTAGTGTGCACAATCCTTACACTCCCTATTATTCCCTATAAGGTAGTGTAAATGACAGTATAGTGAAGACTAGTGTGCACAATCCTTACACTCCCTATTATTCCCTATAATGTAGTGTAAATGACAGTATAGTGAAGACTAGTGTGCACAATCCTTACACTCCCTATTATCCCCTATAATGTAGTGTAAATGACAGTATAGTGAAGACTAGTGTGCACAATCCTTACACTACCTATTATTCCCTATAATGTAGTGTAAATGACAGTATAGTGTAGACTAGTGTGCACAATTCTTACACTCCCTATTATCCCCTATAATGTAGTGTAAATGACAGTATAGTGTAGACTAGTGTGCACAATCCTTCCACTCCCTATTATTCCCTATAATGTAGTGTAAATGACAGTATAGTGAAGACTAATGTGCACAATCCCTACACTCCCTATCATCCCCTATAATGTAGTGTAAATGACAGTATAGTGTAGACTAGTGTGCACAATCCTTACACTCCCCTATCATCCCCTATAATGTAGTGTAAATGACAGTATAGTGAAGACTAGTGTGCACAATCCTTACACTCCCTATTATCCCCTATAATGTAGTGTAAATGACAGTATAGTGAAGACTAGTGTGCACAATCCTTACACTCCCTATCATCCCCTATAATGTAGTGTAAATGACAGTATAGTGAAGACTAGTGTGCACAATCCCTACACTCCCTATTATTCCCTATAATGTAGTATAAATGACAGTATAGTGAAGACTAGTGTGCACAATCCTTACACTCCCTATTATTCCCTATAAGGTAGTGTAAATGACAGTATAGTGAAGACTAGTGTGCACAATCCTTACACTCCCTATTATTCCCTATAATGTAGTGTAAATGACAGTATAGTGAAGACTAGTGTGCACAATCCTTACACTCCCTATTATCCCCTATAATGTAGTGTAAATGACAGTATAGTGAAGACTAGTGTGCACAATCCTTACACTCCCTATCATCCCCTATAACGTAGTGTAAATGACAGTATAGTGAGGACTAGTGTGCACAATCCTTACACTCCCTATTATTCCCTATAATGTAGTGTAAATGACAGTATAGTGAAGACTAGTGTGCACAATCCTTACACTCCCTATCATCCCCTATAATGTAGTGTAAATGACAGTATAGTGAAGACTAGTGTGCACAATCCCTACACTCCCTATTATTCCCTATAATGTAGTGTAAATGACAGTATAGTGAAGACTAGTGTGCACAATCCTTACACTCCCTTTTATCCCCTATAATGTAGTGTAAATGACAGTATAGTGAAGACTAGTGTGCACAATCCTTACACTCCCTATTATCCCCTATAATGTAGTGTAAATGACAGTATAGTATAGACTAGTGTGCACAATCCCTACACTCCCTATTATCCCCTATAATGTAGTGTAAATGACAGTATAGTGTAGACTAGTGTGCACAATTCTTACACTCCCTATTATTCCTTATAATGTAGTGTAAATGACAGTATAGTGAAGACTAGTGTGCACAATCCTTACACTCCCTATTATCCCCTATAATGTAGTGTAAATGACAGTATAGTGAAGACTAGTGTGCACAATCCTTACACTCCCTATTATTCCCTATAATGTAGTGTAAATGACAGTATAGTGAAGACTAGTGTGCACAATCCGTACACTCCCTATTATCCCCTATAATGTAGTGTAAATGACAGTATAGTGAAGACTAGTGTGCACAATCCTTACACTCCCTATTATCCCCTATAATGTAGTGTAAATGACAGTATAGTGTAGACTAGTGTGCACAATCCTTACACTCCCTATTATCCCCTATAATGTAGTGTAAATGACAGTATAGAGAAGACTAGTGTGCACAATCCCTACACTCCCTATTATTCCCTATTATGTAGTGTAAATGACAGTATAGTGTAGACTAGTGTGCACAATCCTTACACTCCCTATTATCCCCTATAATGTAGTGTAAATGACAGTATAGTGTAGACTAGTGTGCACAATCCTTACACTCCCTATTATCCCCTATAATGTAGTGTAAATGACAGTATAGAGAAGACTAGTGTGCACAATCCCTACACTCCCTATTATTCCCTATAATGTAGTGTAAATGACAGTATAGTGTAGACTAGTGTGCACAATCCTTACACTCCCTATTATCCCCTATAATGTAGTGTAAATGACAGTATAGTGTAGACTAGTGTGCACAATCCTTACACTCCCTATTATCCCCTATAATGTAGTGTAAATGACAGTATAGTGTAGACTAGTGTGCACAATCCTTACACTCCCTATTATCCCCTATAATGTAGTGTAAATGACAGTATAGTGTAGACTAGTGTGCACAATCCTTACACTCCCTATTATCCCCTATAATGTAGTGTAAATGACAGTATAGTGAAGACTAGTGTGCACAATTCTTACACTCCCTATTATTCCTTATAATGTAGTGTAAATGACAGTATAGTGAAGACTAGTGTGCACAATCCTTACACTCCCTATTATCCCCTATAATGTAGTGTAAATGACAGTATAGAGAAGACTAGTGTGCACAATCCTTACACTCCCTATTATTCCCTATAATGTAGTGTAAATGACAGTATAGTGAAGACTAGTGTGCACAATCCTTACACTCCCTATCATCCCCTATAATGTAGTGTAAATGACAGTATAGTGAAGACTAGCGTGCACAATCCTTACACTCCCTATTATTCCCTATAATGTAGTATAAATGACAGTATAGTGTAGACTAGTGTGCACAATCCTTACACTCCCTATTATCCCCTATAATGTAGTATAAATGACAGTATAGTGAAGACTAGTGTGCACAATCCCTACACTTCCTATTATCCCCTATAATGTAGTGTAAATGACAGTATAGTGAAGACTAGTGTGCACAATCCCTCCACTCCCTATTATTCCCTATAATGTAGTGTAAATGACAGTATAGTGAAGACTAGTGTGCACAATCCTTACACTCCCTATTATCCCCTATAATGTAGTGTAAATGACAGTATAGTGAAGACTAGTGTGCACAATCCCTACACTTCCTATTATCCCCTATAATGTAGTGTAAATGACAGTATAGTGAAGACTAGTGTGCACAATCCTTACACTCCCTATTATTCCCTATAATGTAGTATAAATGACAGTATAGTGAAGACTAGTGTGCACAATCCCTACACTTCCTATTATCCCCTATAATGTAGTGTAAATGACAGTATAGTGAAGACTAGTGTGCACAATCCCTCCACTCCCTATTATTCCCTATAATGTAGTGTAAATGACAGTATAGTGAAGACTAGTGTGCACAATCCTTACACTCCCTATTATCCCCTATAATGTAGTATAAATGACAGCATAGTGTAGACTAGTGTGCACAATCCTACACTCCCTATTATCCCCTATAATGTAGTGTAAATGACAGTATAGTGAAGACTAGTGTGCACCATCCTTACACTCCCTATTATCCCCTATAATGTAGTGTAAATGACAATATAGTGAAGACTAGTGTGCACAATCCTTACACTCCCTATTATCCCCTATAATGTAGTGTAAATGACAGTATAGTGAAGACTAGTGTGCACAATCCTTACACTCCCTATTATTCCTTATAATGTAGTGTAAATGACAGTATAGTGAAGACTAGTTTGCACAATCCTTACACTCCCTATTATCCCCTATAATGTAGTATAAATGACAGTATAGTATAGACTAGTGTGCAAAATCCTTCCACTCCCTATTATCCCCTATAATGTAGTGTAAATGACAGTATAGTGAAGACTAGTGTGCACAATCCCTACACTCCCTATTATCCCCTATAATGTAGTGTAAATGACAGTATAGTGAAGACTAGTGTGCACAATCCGTACACTCCCTATTATCCCCTATAATGTAGTGTAAATGACAGTATAGTGAAGACTAGTGTGCACAATCCGTACACTCCCTATTATCCCCTATAATGTAGTGTAAATGACAGTATAGTATAGACTAGTGTGCAAAATCCTTCCACTCCCTATTATCCCCTATAATGTAGTGTAAATGACAGTATAGTGAAGACTAGTGTGCACAATCCCTACACTCCCTATTATTCCCTATAATGTAGTGTAAATGACAGTATAGTGAAGACTAGTGTGCACAATCCTTACACTCCCTATTATTCCCTATAATGTAGTGTAAATGACAGTATAGTGAAGACTAGTGTGCACAATCCTTACACTCCCTATTATCCCCTATAATGTAGTGTAAATGACAGTAAAGTGAAGACTAGTGTGCACAATACCTACACTCCCTATTATTCCCTATAATGTAGTGTAAATGGCAGTATAGCGAAGACTAGTGTGCACCATCCTTACACTCCCTATTATCCCCTATAATATAGTGTAAATGACAGTATAGTGAAGACTAGTGTGCACAATCCCTACACTCCCTATTATCCCCTATAATGTAGTGTAAATGGCAGTATAGTGAAGACTAGTGTGCACAATCCCTACACTCCCTATTATTCCCTATAATGTAGTGTAAATGACAGTATAGTGAAGACTAGTGTGCACAATCCTTACACTCCCTATTATCCCCTATAATGTAGTGTAAATGACAGTATAGTGAAGACTAGTGTGCACAATCCTTACACTCCCTATTATCCCCTATAATGTAGTGTAAATGACAGTATAGTGAAGACTAGTGTGCACAATCCTTACACTCCCTATTATTCCCTATAATGTAGTGTAAATGACAGTATAGTGAAGACTAGTGTGCACTATCCCTTTACTCCCTATTATTCCCTATAATGTAGTGTAAATGACAGTATAGTGAAGACTAGTGTGCACAATCCTTATACTCCCTATTATCCCCTATAATGTAGTGTAAATGACAGTATAGTGTAGACTAGTGTGCACAATCCTTACACTCCCTGTTATCCCATATAATGTAGTGTAAATGACAGTATAGTGAAGACTAGTGTGCACTATCCCTACACTCCCTATTATCCCCTATAATGTAGTGTAAATGACAGTATAGTGAACACTAGTGTGCACAATCCCTACACTCCCTATTATACCCTATAATGTAGTGTAAATGACAGTATAGTGAAGACTAGTGTGCACAATCCCTACACTCCCTATTATCCCCTATAATGTAGTGTAAATGACAGTATAGTGAAGACTAGTGTGCACAATCCTTACACTCCCTATTATTCCCTATAATGTAGTGTAAATGACAGTATAGTGAAGACTAGTGTGCACAATCCTTACACTCCCTATTATCCCCTATAATGTAGTGTAAATGACAGTATAGTGAAGACTAGTGTGCACAATCCTTACACTCCCTATTATTCCCTATAATGTAGTGTAAATGACAGTATAGTGAAGACTAGTGTGCACAATCCTTACACTCCCTATTATTCCCTATAATGTAGTGTAAATGACAGTATAGTGAAGACTAGTGTGCACAATCCTTACACTCCCTATTATGCCCTATAATGTAGTGTAAATGACAGTATAGTGAAGACTAGTGTGCACAATCCTTACACTCCCTATTATTCCCTATAATGTAGTGTCAATGACAGTATAGTGAAGACTAGTGTGCACAATCCTTACACTCCCTATTATCCCCTATAATGTAGTGTAAATGACAGTATAGCTGAAGACTAGTGTGCACAATCCTTACACTCCCTGTTATCCCCTATAATGTAGTGTAAATGACAGTATAGTGAAGACTAGTGTGCACAATCCCTACACTCCCTATTATCCTCTATAATGTAGTGTAAATGACAGTATAGTGAAGACTAGTGTGCACAATCCCTACACTCCCTATTATTCCCTATAATGTAGTGTAAATGATAGTATAGTGAAGACTAGTGTGCACAATCCTTACACTCCCTATTATCCCCTATAATGTAGTGTAAATGACAGTATAGTGAAGACTAGTGTGCACAATCCTTACACTCCCTATTATTCCCTATAATGTAGTGTAAATGACAGTATAGTGTAGACTAGTGTGCACAATCCCTACACTCCCTATTATCCTCTATAATGTAGTATAAATGACAGTATAGTGTAGACTAGTGTGCACAATCCTTACACTCCCTGTTATCCCCTATAATGTAGTATAAATGACAGTATAGCGAAGACTAGTGTGCACAATCCTTACACTCCCTGTTATCCCTATAATGTAGTGTAAATGACAGTATAGTGAAGACTAGTGTGCACAATCCCTACACTCCCTGTTATCCCTATAATGTAGTGTAAATGACAGTATAGCTGAAGACTAGTGTGCACAATCCCTACACTCCCTATTATCCCCTATAATGTAGTGTAAATGACAGTATAGTGAAGACTAGTGTGCACCATCCTTACACTCCCTATTATTCCCTATAATGTAGTGTAAATGACAGTATAGTGAAGACTAGTGTGCACAATCCCTACACTCCCTATTATTCCCTATAATGTAGTGTAAATGACAGTATAGTGAAGACTAGTGTGCACAATCCGTACACTCCCTATTATCCCCTATAATATAGTGTAAATGATAGTATAGTGAAGACTAGTGTGCACAATCCTTACACTCCCTATTATTCCCTATAATGTAGTGTAAATGACAGTATAGTGAAGACTAGTGTGCACAATCCTACACTCCCTATTATTCCCTATAATGTAGTGTAAATGACAGTATAGTGAAG